>NW_005187508.1:1208510-1227176 GCF_000239375.1 Pundamilia nyererei
AAAAACAAACTAAAAACTACTTCCAAAAACATTCAGCTTTGATATTAATGAGTTTTTTGGGTTCATTGAGAACATGGTTGTTGTTCAATAATAACATTATTCCTCAAAAATACAACTTGCCTAATAATTCTGCACTCCCTGTATCTTGAAAAATATATTTGATGTATTAAGCTAAAATGTAACTTCACTCATAATATGTGTTCAAACTTTGGACCATAAAGGTTTTTATAACTCACCTGCTTGGATTTTAACGTTTAAAGTTTGGACTGTAACCACATTGACTGAAAGCTGTGCTGACAGAGGAAGGTGTTGCAGTCACCGTCTACTAGACTAATTCTTGTCATTCAACCATGTTACTCATGTTAATGCCTCTTGGAACATTTATGATGGTTTTATTTGGAAAAACTAGGTGCTATGCTATGAGGTACAGCCTATTCAGGAAGGGCTTCTTTGGTTTGAGAAACAGCTAATATATTGATGTCAGGAAAAAAGTTAACATGGGTTTAATAGAGCTTTTCACAACTCTATTCAAAAGAAAAGGAAGTTCCATTTTTTTTGGATTAGCAGTAGGGCTAAAGAAGTCCCAGGTTTCACAAGTGCTGGAAACATTCCTCTGAGATTTTTGTCCATGTTGGCATGATAGCATCACACTGTTGCAGCAAATTTGTTAGTTGCACATGCATGATGTCAACCTCCTGTTCCAACACATCCCAAATGCGCTGTTGGATTGGAATCTGCGGAGGCTATTTCAGTACAGTGAACTCACCGTCATGTTCAAGAAACCAATTTAATATTAATTAAGCTTTGTGACATAAACGATTATCCTGATATACGATGCATCAACAAGGATGGATCCAGACTTTGTAGCCTCAGTTTCCTGTTCTTACCTGATAGGAGTGGTACCACACGTGGTCTTCTGCTTGGGCTTCAAAATATGACATATTGTGCCAGAGATTTTCTTCCACATACCTTAATTGGAACAATGAGTTATTTGATATTCTCCTGCCTTCCTATCAGTTCGAAGCAGTCTAGCCATTTTCCTCTGACTGCTGATATCAATATCAATTTTCACCCAGAGACCTGCTGCTCACTGGACATTCAGCCCGTTTTCTGTAAATCCTAAACCATTTCATGTTTAAAGTCACTTAAATTGACTTTCTTGCCCATTCTTATGCTCAGTTTGAACTTCAGCAGGTAACCCTGACCAGTTGCTCCAGTGTGATTGGCTGATTGGATATTTGTATTAACAAGCAGTTCCAAAAGTAAACCTAATCAAGTAGCCAGTGAGTATAGACTGGAAATGAGTAATACAGAAAGTCACCTTTACTTTTTTGTTTAGGCCTTAAAGCACAAATAAAAGTGGGAAAACAGCAAATTCTGGTTTACAGGCTTATGTGTGTGTGGTTTTAGAAACAAACTGCAGTTGAAAAACATATTTCTTGTTGGTTCCATTAAGGCTTGGTGGCTCTTTCAGGTCACAACAAACGCGTTCATATTTAACACCAACAAGGTCCTGTGAAATTAAAATGAACAGATGAAAATATGCAGAAAGTTCATCCAGAGCAGACGAGACTGCGTGCCTCTGCTCTTGTGGTGGCCATTTCTGCATCAGCCTTACTGCAAAGAATCACATCTTGTGTTTTCAGGAGTTGTCACCATAAAAGCTTCTGTGTTCTTGCTGGTCAGGACATCTTTCACAGGAACAACCACTACAAATAATTCATGATTGTTTCTTTCAGGGGAAAGAGGGAGGGGTGGCTGGGTTAGGTGGGGGTGTGCGGGGGTAACAGAGTGCACCGTGCATCTACCAAGATGCACAGCTGACGGGTGCTAATGTGAGTTACTTACATAATCCCATTTCTAGAGAGTCACAAAAATCCTGACCTCTGGTAAATCTCTCTCCACACTGGGGGAAGAGAGAGAGGAAAGCCAGCTATTTGCCTTTTGAATGGCCACTCTGCAAAACCTCTGTCCTACTGAGTAAATTTTTCTGTTAATCCACCCATCCATGTAAAACATCTACTCCAATCTGAAAGCTGGAGGTGAGGGTGAGAAGGATGCACCTCCCTCTGCCTGATTCAAGCATGTATTCACCTACGGGTGTCCCCTTTACTTCCAAAGTACAACTATATATATTTTCTTCATAAAAGGGTCATATTTTCTCCCTTTTTCTTCTCCACCTAATTCAGCCTGCTATTTTTATAAACTTTTCAACAGCCCCCCTTCAAATTTTGATTCAGAATATTTTAACCTAAAGATTTTGTTGGGCACTGATCAGCAAAGATAAAGCTTATGTCTACACACAGGTAGAAACAGCTGCACCACCCACAGTTATCCAAACACACTCCCTAATCCCAGGATGGGAAAAAGACTTTAGAAGACATCCAGATGTAGTGTAGCAGTAAGGTGGGTTATTTTGTGGGTCCTCGAGATCTCCCTGGTGGGAAAAAATTCAGTGCTTCACTTTTCCTGTCCCTCTACATCCGGGGTTTAGTCTGTTCTCCTTGTGTTTGCCTTACCCCTCGACCCCTGAAATGATCCCGCTCAGATGGGAATGTGCGTCAGCTTGTCTCTGTCGCTCCTGTCCTCAGTGTCCGTCACTTGTTCTGACCTCGTCCCTCTGTGATAAAACACAGTCACCGTAGTGTTCCCGCTGTCCTCACTTCCCCTCGTGTTTGTCGCGCAGGAGACGTCCAGCCTCACCTTCGTCGGGCTTTCTCGCTTGGGGTTTCCCGCCTGGTTACTCGCCATTACCGTCTCCACCGCGGCACTCACCGCGGCCAAAAAGCCGCGTCCCCGGCAGCGCAACAGGCGCAGGAAAGCGTCTCTGAAGTCCGCGTTGAACGCATATATGACCGGGTTTAGAGACGAATTGCTCCAGCCGATCCACACAAAGACATCAAAAGTTTTTTCGCTAACGCAGTAAGGGCCGCGTTGGGCCGCCGGAGCAGCTGGTCCGGGACAGAAAGGCAGAGCGCAGTTGAGGATAAAGAAAGGCAGCCAGCAGCAGACGAACACGCCCATTATGATGCTCAGAGTTTTGAGCACTTTTGTCTCTTTTCTGATGGAGACTTTGAGCTCGCAGTGTGACTGATTAGAGGGCTGGCAGTCCGGATGTAGACTGATGTGAGACTGAGACGAGCGGGTGCTCATTTCTGTGCACAGGTGTGAAATCAGTTCAGGAACGTCCGAGCGGCAACTCTGCGCGTGCTCAGCAGCCCGCTCCAAGGAGGATATCATGCGTATCTGCATTTGGGCTATCCGGTAGATGCGTGTGTATGTCACAATCATGATCGCGACCGGGATGTAGAAGCTGATGAGGGAGGAGGAGATGGCATATGTGCGGCTGAGGCTTGAGTCACAGCTGTCAGTACTACTACCGTAGTGCGCCGGATTCTCCCCGGTTGGGTCACCGATCTCCGCCCGGTGCCAGTTTAGCTGCACAGGAACGAAGGAGATGACCACAGACACTGTCCAGGTCACACCGATGATGACGGATGCAACCCTCCTATTCATACTCCTCTCATAGCGAAACGGGTTGGAGATGGCCCAGTATCGGTCCACACTAATGACGCACAGGTTTAGGATGGAGGCCGTTGAACACATGATGTCGCAGGCCAGCCAGGTTTTACAGAAGCCCCCGAACGGCCAGAAACCGGCCACTTCGGCCACCGCTTTCCACGGCATCACCAGCACGGCCACCAGGAGGTCCGACAGAGCCAACGACACGATGAAGACGTTGGTTACTTTTGCGCGCAGGTGCCGATAGCGATAAACGGCCGCGCACACCGTGAAGTTACCTAAAAGTGTCCAAATGATGAGCAGCGCCAGAACACAGCCCGTCAAGACGCGGTGCGCCGGTAACCCTTCCCGGCTCCTAGCTCCTACCAGCGCCAAGCCAGTTGTATTATTCATCGCCTCGTCCTGCGCTCGGCCACATGTCGAAGTGAAAGTGCGAGAATCCTCGCCACTAACAAAACAAGAGTCTTAATGGTAACCCACAGTGGCGACTGAGTGCCCTGCTCCACTCGGGCTGATCTCAGCTTCTGCTCTGAGCGCACAGCAGACTGACTGGGGACCTGATGCACCACCAGCTATGCTCACTGCTGACAGCACAGCTCCCAGACGCGCAGAGCTGAGAGAAGTTTGCCACCTGAGAAAAGCAGAAATCATGTCGAGCCATTTTTAATTTTCTCTGTGAACAGTTTCATTCTGCATTACTGTTTGAGATTAATCCCTTCCCGGTCTCTCACTCTCGCTCTCTCTTATTTTCCTAATCTCAGGACTCTTACCATCAGTGGAGACGTTGCTGTAACTAAATGAAAGCAGGATGATTCAACACAAACACACAAAAGACTTTCCTTTACAGATGTTCCCATTAATTTAGGCCAGTTTTTCAGTTCATAGAGATTACAGCCAGAAATGCTGAAACTAAAATCCCCCCATTTTATTATTACAATTTTTTTGTTTCATGCATTTGAATCAGGATATTCGTTTTGGTTTTCGCCTTGAGGCGACTTATGTTGTGATTTGGCGCTATATAAATAAAATTGAATTGAATTGAATTGAATTGTTTTTTCTTTCCTCACAGACACATTCAGTGTCTCTAATCTTTATTTATAACAGTGTCTTGAATATTTATGTATGACAGGAATACATGGCTTTTTGGTTTATTATCTAAATATAGTTGTCAAGATATTCTATGTGACAGGCAGAGTGTGGACCCAAATGCAGGACACAGAAACAGTCCTTAACTCCAAAAAGTTGTATTGCTTTGTATTTTAGTATTCTCACAAAAACCAAAAATACAAAAGCCGAGACAGTGCTGGAATCAAAAATGCAGAAAACTCAGAAGCTAAGGAAAAACTAAGGGAAAACACAAAATACAGGAGCACACTACTAGAGAGGAGCCTCAGAAAATAAATACACAAGAGGTGGGAGCACAGCTGGAACTAAAGTTAAACTAAACCCTTAACTAAACTTAACTAAAACCTAAAAAATGACACAAAAGTTACCAAAACAAAACTAACTAACTAAAACAGGAGACAGCCAAGACAGAGCCGGAGACTTAACAAGGTACGGGAAACACACAGCAGGCAGAATAAACTGAAACGGAATATAAGAAAACTATAGCCAAGTATTAAAAATATAGCCTGAGGATGTAAACAAACATAATATCTGCAATCCATTAATTAAAAAAGAGTCCATAACACACAACGTTGCATCAAAAACCCAGGACCATGACATCTCTTCATCTGGTTTCACTCAAAAATATTTGCATGTTTTCAAAATAGTGAAGTCAGTCACATCATTTGTAGTGTTTATTTTCCCTCAATCACCCAGTATCCAAACAATCATGTCCTTAATCTCATTATATTGGTTTATCAGCTAATCATTATTTTCACATAATTTCTGTAAATCCATGCTTTGGTCAAGGACACAGGAGAATTGTTACAGTATCAAATTATTCAATTTCACAACAATAGTTTGATTTTCTGCTCAAAAAGATGCTTTGACTGACCAGGAGACAGCTGGCCTGTATCCAAAGGTAACAAAAACACCTACAAAATCCAGTTTGTCACATTTTCAGTCTTATAATAAGTTAACAGACTGCTGGCTGTTACTTACGATGATGGTGATATGGTGTTTTTGTAATATTAACTCTCAGAGATTCAGACTGTATTCCCTTATGTTTTGTTTTACCATGTATTCATGCACTGTGTTGTACTGTTTTATCTGCCAGGCCTCTGGTAGAGAACCCAAACTTGAAGTATAAAAAAAAATGCGGTCAATCCTTCAAGCTCGGGTCCTCTACCAGAGGCCTGGGAGCTTGAGGGTCCTGCGCAGTATCTTAGCTGTTATATATATATATATATATATACATGACATACATACACATTTCTTCAGAGGACTTTGACATATACTTCTTTTCTGGAGACTTAATCTAACCCAAACTCAGACTACTACTTTACTTACTTTACTTTCAGGTGAACACTGAAACGAAGTCGGAGAACAAGTGCTCAGCTGAAATAAAGTAATTTACATTACTGGAATTCATATTTTGTCTCCAAAACAGAGTTAGGTCAAGACTGTATAAACAGAATAATGGTCTGTTCCCACAACATCAGTAATACAAGTGCACTCAAACACAGACACACACAGACGCACAGGGCAGTGGATAAAAGCAGAGTTTTTGGCTGGGAACAGAAGCAGATGGCACAGTTGAAGTCACAACATCGGTAATGATGCTGAAATAGCACTCAAGCAATATTTGATCTTTATTAATGGCAATGGGATTTTATTCGAAAAAAGGTTTAAATGAAAGAGATAGAGATAGCAGCACAAAGCAGAGGGCGTGGAGGTGATCATCAGATTATGTCTGTCACCGTTGAGATTTTGTACTTTTTTTGTGCTTTTGGCAGGGTAAGACATACAAAGGAATTAGGTCTCTTCGTTGAAATGAAAGTGTTTACACATGGGCATTAACTCCCTGTTGCAGGTAATGGTCAAATCAAAGAAGACAGTTTAAAGGCCAGAGCATATTATAGTAATTAATAATAGTAATTATTGTGCCAGCAAACACATGAATGGTAAACATTTAACACAAAGGGTTAGTCCTGTTATTGTACACAGTGGTAAGTTCCAGCATTCACAAAGCTGCATTCAGTCTCATCTCTTGTCCCTGTGCTGTCTCTCTGCAGAGATCCTAACACTTACTGTCAAACTGCTTTTCCATCTTTGGGATTTCCTTGTCGCACTTTTCTCGTTCTCTTCACAGGTTGTCCTCCAGTGTCTCTTGGGGCTTTCTTCACTAACCTGTTGTTGCTCAAACTTTATTTTGATGGGTTTTACTTCATCCTCCAAGGGCCTCAGTTCTCAGCTTTTCCATCCTCTGCTTTTCCATCTGCATGTCCATTTCTTTGTGAATTTTCTTCCTCTGATCTGTGAGTCCATCATCCATTTGCTTTTTCCCCTCTTCTCCTCTGAACTCTGGACGAATTAATTTAAGTGTCTTCAAAGAAACTCTCGTCACATCTTCCCTTTTGTATTTCCTGAACTTCCCCTTCAGTATTTTTATTTTTTTACTGTAATCTTTTTAGATCCTCTCCTCCATTGATTTTATCCCTTTCTCTTTCTACTCCACCTGCTCCTCAAACATGTTGGTAACTTTGTGAGGTCTTATCAGTCAAGTCTTACTCAGAACTTCAGTCAACTGCTTCTCTTGTATCTTCTCCTTTCTGTCATTTTCCTCAGGCTCTCCCCTAAAATCCTCCCCATTTCTCTTACCAGTTTCTCCTTCCTCTGATTTTTGCTGAACCATCTTTAAATTTCTCTCATAGTGCTAATTTGTTACATTCTGCTGCTCCTAGTTCTCATTCAATAACCACTTCTCCATCTGTAGGTGATGAGCTACATCTTCATCCATTTTCTAGCAATTTCCTGTGATTTTGTGCTTTTTTTTTAATTACCTTGCTTTATAATATCCACCAAGCAAAATGACTTCCAGCACCTGTTCTTTGCTACAACATAGTACTTTCCATCTCTTGTGGCCAGCAGCTCAGCCAGATTCCTGCTCCCACCTATCACACCCCGTTCATGGATGTGCACCACCAAGAAATGTCTATTAGTTCTGTCTCACTTCCTCTTTTTCCTCCTATCTAGGAAGTAGAGGAGGCTAATACACCTTTCTTCTTCCACTTTCTTCTTCACTTTTTGTGAACAAGGAAGGAAAAAGCAAAGTGCAAAACTGATGAATTACATGAATTATTGTTTATCCTCATTATTCTCCCAAAACACTGTAGTTCTGTAGATATCTCGGTAGGTATGTCAGACCATATGGTCCCTCTGGACTCTAACTGTCATTACTGCTTTTTTTCTCATGATTGAATAAAGTTTGTATATCTGAAGCACTCGGCTCAGCAGGCCTCTGCTCTGAGAAAACACAGTCCAGAAAGAAGCAGCCTGATAATGCAGATACAAGCAGTTTGTGAAGAGGTTGGGAGGAGTGTTGTCAACAGGATAGTAATGTGATATTTATATATGTATTTGTCATTTAGGTACCAGGGGTCAAAAATGAGTTGTTATTCTGTCCTTGTTGAGGTCAAACAATCCAAAGAAACAGACTGAAGCAGACACATCTGCACAAGAATGTCTAAAAGTCTTTGCAATAACTTTGTGTTGCATCTCTTGGCGAGAGGAAATTATCAGCTAAATGTTGTCCTTCGTGTTGCTTTCATAGCACGCTGCTAACTGTAGGCCAACTCAGTATTTCTTTTTCCAAACTCCACTAGATGGAAGCAAAGATTAGTTCTTCTCATAACAGCCTGACAGCGATGTCTTTGTGACAGCAATGACAAGGAGGACAGTAGACTTTTTTTAAAAAAATAAACAAAAAATGAATGGTTTTTTTTATTATTGATGTAATTTTTTTAAAAATACTGCAGAAAGAAAATCACTTAGTCAGCTATGAAGGAATTTATTTGGTGTCTGAAAATGGGAAGATAAATAATAATGAACTTCAATTTAAGCCTGCAATAAACTTTATTACTTCCTATTACTAATATTTCCTTCCAATTCGAAAAAGATTTAAAGAACAATGTACTTTTTTGTTGTTGTTGTTGTTGTTTTGTGTTTTTTAATTTAGGAACATGAGAGCCAGTCAGTTGCATTAATGCTTTTGCCATCCAGGAACTGTCTACACACTCTGGCCACATGAGGATGATCATTGTCCTTCAGAAGGAACCAGAGGCCCACTGAACGAGCCCAACCTCTGACTGTTGGCCAAAAATGTGAAAATCTGTATAAGCTTTCAAGGATTTCCCTCCCAGACCTTCACCCACTCCCAAACCAGTTGTGTTGGATCATGCTGTGTGTGTGTGTGTGTGTGTGTGTGTGTGTGTGTGTGTGTGTGTGTGTGTGTGTGTGTGTGTGTGTGTTTTATATGCTTGTCTACCTGATTTTAATGAGTACTGACTTATAGAAAAAGTGCTAATACATTAATTTATGATTCTATCCTCTGTTTTTACCTCTTGTACTGTTAAAGTATCTATGGGACATTTGGTTATGCAAGTTCATTCATTAATTCATTCAGTCAGTAACTGAATCGTCTCTAATTTGACCTAATCTGCCCTCCAGAGGCTCTTTTCTGAATTGAAACATTTAAATAAAATAAACCAGGTTCATTCAGTTGCCTGCCCTCTACAGTCCAAACAAACTGCTAATCATCAAAAAAACAGGTGAGGGAAAATGAGTGTCTGTGATATGGATAAGATACAATGTTAAGTTTATAAGCTGCATTTTATATAAAACAAAAACAAAAACAGGACAATAAGAAGGGGACAGAATTCACAAACACACCAAATAAGATTTAAACCACCACAAACTGAGCAACAATCATTTTTAATAACACAATATCAAAGGTTTATTTTTAATTGTGCCATTGAGCAAAGTGTAAATTAGCAATAAGGTAGAGTGCATCACCCTTTATTGTGAAAAAGTATCACTAAGGTCAGATAGTGTGTTAAAAGTCTTTGTGAGGTAAATGTTCACCTTTTCTCTTCAAGTATGGAGAACTTGTAAACCAATGTCAGTTTCATGTGGCTTTAACAGCATTAACTCACACGATCTACCAGTGATAGTGTCTATAAGGACAGATGTGATTCATAGGCTGTGTCATCGACATTTACACTGTTTCAAAAGTATTTCAGGTTTTCCTCTTGGTGCTCCCTCCTACATCGTAGCCAACTCTGGAAAATAGCATCCTCTGGTTGCTTAAAACGTAAGGCAAGAAATGTAATGCCTATAGCTGGATGTTTGGCTGTTAGCTCATCAATAATAGAGTCCATGCATGTTCAAGGCAAGGCCTGGATTGTCTTACTGCTCCACTGCTCTGTGACACATGCAAACAGATCTTACATAAACTAACCGAGAGGCTTTCCGTGCACACATGTGGTTAAATGGATGATTTGTGTGCAGTGACCTCGTCTTCTTTATGTCAAAACAAAACAAAAACCCCAGACAAACACTCACATACACACACACAAACACACACACACACACAATACTGACATGAAACATGGTTTTCTTGCGGACAAAATAGTCTTCATTTGTCTCATGTTGCATTAAAGTCGAACAGAGGTGTAACAAGACTGGAGGTTTAGTGTTGATGAAAAGTAGAAGAAGCTATCAAGACGCCTTGGCAATGATGAGAATGCTCATGAGGAAGACCATGATGAAAAAGATCCACATAAAAAACCGATCCATCACCTTGGCAACTTTCTTCCACTCTGCTACCTTGATGCACGTGGCTCTCTGCTCACGGAAACAGTTTGCAATGTACTCGATGTTCTTAACCACCTGAAGACAGGACAGATGGACACTTAAAGGTTATTTATATAACATCCAGAAAGCCTTTGCTGCTAATGACACTTGTGGCCATTAGACAAACTGCAGTCTATAAGTTTCTAGAATTTACATGACAGCAAGAGGTTCATACCAGACCGTTCAGCACTGTTATGTTGCAGTGTTGCATTTGCTGTAGGTCCTTTATGCTTTAACACACTTAGTTTGAAACATCGTCTAAATTTAATTTAATTTCAAAGGACACCAGGGCATGAGAATACATCACCAGGGAAGTCTAACAAAAACACTTTTACAAATTGCTGGCTTTCCCCCAAATAAGGTTTTTAAAAAGATTTTTCCCTGGAAGTTTTACTACTATCAGTGCTGTCAGGTGAGTCCAGTGTCTCCTCCTTATAATCTTCCTCATTTCCCCCCCTTTTCTGTGGGAAACAGTTTCTTGCTTTGTACCATTGCTTTTATTTATTCTTGGATAAACACACAGTCGGACTCAACACTTAAGTTGCACCATGGCTTACGTTGGCTGATGAAGCATTTTGGTGTTCATGTGCATAAAAAAAGGTTTGCAAGCTATTTATAACTTTGCTGATAAATTAATTTACTGATTAAGCCATTTAAAACGATCCAGATTACCAGCCATGGCAGCCCTGAGGGTCTGAATAAATTAGCTTACTCGCACTACATTCGATAGTTAGGCAGGCTAAAATTACCTAACATTAGCAAGAAGAAAGCTTGGGGTTGGCTTTTTCTCTTGAGGTTGTCCTATTTGGTTTTCTTCTGCCTCATGTTAGCCAGTGTTAGCAACAATTCCAAGTGTTAAAGTGGACTGAAACTATCCGGTTATGATGTTCCAGCATTTCCCAGGATGCAGCCTAACTGCTCATCTGCTTTATACCAGTTGAAGTTCAGGGTCTTGCTGCTGGAGTCAGCATTCACTCAGATTTCACTCTGGATTCTTGACTAGCTTAACGTTAGCATGCCCTCTTGGCAGATGCTTTCAAAAACCCAAAGTTGTTTTAGCAGCATGATGTGTTTGTTTCTGTCCTGGATGCAGTTTTCCACTTTACCATTTATTTTGTCCTTTTGTGCAATAATAATAAAATAAATGTCCATATCTACGCTCTAGACTGTCGCTATTTTCCTCCTCTGAAATGCAAACTGAAATCAGTTGATTGTAGTACGAGTGCAAGAACCAACAACGGGATCGATAGGTAGACATGCTAACAATTTTAAGAATTTGGACTATTTCTACAGAAACCGGTTCCCTAATGCTGTAGTCAGGTGCTGCTTCCTCCTGATACCATAAGATGCTTGATTAATATAAAGAAAATAATATCCAACTCCCACTTACACCCTCAACATATTTTTTTCTTTCTCAGCACTGTGTTTCTAAATCACGCATGATTTTTTAAAAATGAGATATTGGCTCAGTGCTTCATCCATGAAAATACTGGGAAGTTTAGTACAGATTAATACTGGATAAACTGGTTAGTTTGCAGTACTGTAGTGAAGTTTACAGTGATGCAATATGTTGGACTGGTGCAGGGTAGTCTGTGGCGTTCATTGTCAGTGTACGGTTACATCAAGACATCAATTTATATTTAAGCTGATCAGCTTACATATTGTTCAGTTCAGTTAAATCCCAAAAGATCAGTAAGCTTCAGATCAGCAGGAACAGAGTGTTACTGGTCTATATGCAAAGAAAACCAATCTACTGGAACTCACAATACAAGCTTTTATAGATCATTCAGAAGTAGCTTGAAATTTCCAGGTATTTAACCCCAAACTTTTAGATAATATCTAAAAAAATTTGACTTTGATCTAAATCTTCCTGGCATTTTCCTTCCAGTGGCAGAAATAAGCTTCTAAAGTTTTGTGTGTCTATTTCTAGGTGGTTTTCCAAGGTTGCACAACTAAACCAGATATTAGGGTTTCCCCTATCTGACAAAGCACAGTTTAACCCCTGGCCAACACAAATGGATTTCTGACTTGCCAACATAGCAGCTAGCTCACTAATCTTAGTTTGTGTCCTCGCTAACATTTTTAAAGAAAAATCCTCATTAATTGATTACTCATTGGTTTCTGTCCTTATCTGGAGTTTCTTTTAGAGTTTATGCTGTGATGAAACAAACTGTTTTGTGGTTTGTACATTTCCTTGTTCATTGCCAGCTATTGTTCCGTAATGGCAAAGGGGCAGAAGAGAGACACTGAGGGAGGGATCATTAAAATGAAAATAACTCCTTCCCCATTCACCAAGTTCACAGGCTGTAAGGGGCAATCCAAAGACATGGAGAAGATGTCATTTTACCACTCACACACTGGCAACAAAAAATATTAAACATATAAAAGTCCTACATATCACTTCTAAATTAATATTAGTTGCATTTAAAAGTAGTAAAGGATGAAACAGCATGAAGTGTCACCTGTTTATGTTGGATAGAGGGGCAGCAGCAGGGACAGGCAGGGACTTGAATCTTCTCTGAGGAATAGAGGATCTGCTCCTTAAACCCCCCATTCAGGTGTTGGAGGTGCAGTGGATGCCGAGGAGCCTGGTAATCTAGTTCATCCCTCCTGATGTGGTGGTAACGCTGAGTGGGCTCATGCTTTGCGTCACCCCTCTCCAGCCTGGAAGCGTGGTTGTTATGATTGTTGTAATGGTGATGCCTGCTGTTGGTGTTGCCGTTTGCTTGTCTTTTGTGATGGTTTTTGTGATGATGTACACCATTCCCATTGCTGTATTTGTTTGGATCACTGTCAGTATAGTAGAAGCCATCATGGAAGCAGTCGTCATGGTAGCAGCTCTTATCACCCATTGGTTCCTCTGGGTAGAGCGGGGTCCTCTCGCTTTCTGGCGTGGTGCAGTTCTCCCCGACTTCATAGACAAAGAAGATTTTTGACATGTAGTCAATGATGAGCACCTTAGCCCAGTAAGGGACTGGTTTGGCTTCAGCACCACAGAAATGAATGTTCATGATGAAGATGGTGAGAGAAGTGGAGGCTGTGATCATAGTCATGGTGGCAATGTAGTACTTCCCTAAAAAGGAAGATAGAAGAAATTACAGATTTATAAATAGAGTCTATTAAAAAGTCTGTAAAAATAATAAATACATAGGGTCAAGTGTATGGGTAGCTTAAAAGTAGGTAATACTGGTTTATTTATCTTGAGATACCATGCAAAATTTAAATATATAACCACAAGACTAAGTAACCAGTGGGGCCCCGATTTATGTGTAAAATTGGTCAAAATCTTGACCTTGTGCTTTATATTTTTGAATGAATTTTTATGCATTTTTATTATGCCTGTTTTTATTATGACTTTCAACAGTTTCCATACTTCCATAAATAAATCAGACCTATGTAGGGCATGCTTTCTGCAGGAGGCATGCTCTCAGCCACCAACAACTGGAACACAGTGAGCGCCAGCAGAACCGTCACCCCCAAGGAAACTTTCTCCCCCGAGTCAGCTGGAAGGTAGAAGCCCAGCGGAGCCAGGAAGGAGATGAGGAAGCAGGGGAGGAGCAAGTTGAAGATGTAGAAGGAGGAGCGCCTCTTCAGGAGCAGGGTGTAGGTGATTTCAGTGTAAGGATCGGAACAGCAGCCATACATCATGACGTTTCTAACCGCTGGCATGCCGTGACACTCCCACTCCACATTCTCCACAAAGTCAGACAGGTCCCCGCTGTCCATGCCCAAACTGATGTCCACCTGTGTGGAGTCCATACAAAAGCACGATGAAAAGATGTTAGTGAAACATGTACAAACAAGTAGAACTACGATGATGAAATCATGTTAAAACCAAGAAAATGAACATTTAAATCACACAAAAACAACACCCACCACAATAACTTAAACCCAGTGTTGCAAATTAGAAAATCATTCCACCCTGGAAAACAACAGTTCAAAGAAAAGCTCAAAATTACCACAAAGAGTGTATTTAAACTTCTACCACAACTGTATGGAGAAATAAGCTCCTTAAACATCTACTTTAGCACATTTTGCTTGTGTTCATCTGTTCACTCAGTATTGTCCATGAGTGTTTCCATACTTTCTATCACTGAGTTCAGCAGTGAGAACATACTGATAAATATTTAAGACGCTATGTGTTTGTCAGCCATATATCTGTCTCCTTCTTACTCTGCATGCTCCCTGTGTGCAGACACACCTGGTTTCCATTGTAGGTCCAGGAGCCAAATGTGAGATTGCACTGCTGCCAGTCAAAGGGGAAGTAGGAGACGTCCACCACACAAGAGCTCTTTGTGATGGCCGGAGAGTCCCAGATGATCTCTCCGTTGTAACGCAGCTTCACGTTAGTGTTGGATGGGCCTGACGACTCCTCATCTGCTCTACGTGGACAAAAACAGAAGGAATGCGTGAGCTCGATCAGATGCACCTTTTCCATTTGATTAACTATAAAAATATGATTCCTCATCTTCTTTCTGTTCTTCTGTCTTTGTTTGTTACTGACTTGTTATAGAGGACAATGTCGGGCTTCCAAACCAGGTCACTGGGGATGTTGATCATTTCAAGGTCATCATATTCCTCCTTGTCCCACTTCAGGTAGGCATCATGCCAGACCTGCCTGATCCACAGGTATGTGGTTAACACCTGATTCCTCTCATCCTAAACACACACGAACATAGACACAGTGACAGTGCCTCGATTTATGGCTCCCACAAACGGAGTACACTTGAAGACTCCTACTTTATACTACATTATCCTGAGTGTGATCCTCACAGTACACTGAAAGGCTGTATGCTGAAACCCATCTTTATCTGTAGCTCTGAAGATGTGACCACTGGGAGTAAAGAAGCTCTGTGAAAACAGCCTCTTTGTCAGATCTGAGAAGAGGCCTACAAAGGTTAAATGATCTGGGTTTCCCAGCTAGTGCTTTTAGAAATGTAAATTTGTTACTGAATGCTTGAGTTTCAAACTGGAGGCGTGGAGTTTCATAACAGCCAGTGAGGGTCTAACACAGCAGGCTGGTATAAAGGGGACTAAGTGTGGGAACCATGGGGTTTGGTGGGTGCTTGGCATTTGGAAATCGCAAATTCTTCAAATTAGCATAAATATGATTATATCTTTATTCAGTTGCAACATTGCTTATCTTCATTATGACAACCGCAGAGCAACCTCAGCACTAAAACATACACGACTGAGTGTCAAAAAGATGGAGCGGGTGAGTGTTTTTAATTGCATTAGTCTGCGCAGGCATGCCTAATAAAGTGGAGGCTGAGTGTATGTGAGTTATTACCACTGTACAATAAATCATCTGAAACATGTTACAGGAAAATGTGACTGTCAGCTGCTTCTTAAATTTCTTATCTTTACAGCTCAGATTGTCATCAGATCGATGTAAAATGTTACCGCATAATACCGCATTATTTGTTTTTTATTACACACCATTAACCCTTAACACCTACTGAAGCATATTAAATATATGGATTTTTTTCTGGGTTTTTAGGACTTTTGCATCATCAGTGGGATTTTTTACTCCTCTGAAAATCCAAAATAAATTGCATAATACATCTTTAAGCAATACATTTGAGGGGGGAAAGCCAGATGTAGAAAATATGACACAAATTAAAACTCATATATTAAATTTTTTATTGGAATTGTCTGCAATGGTTTCATTGTCCATGCTTTAAAGGGTTAAAGTGCAACCTCGGCATAATGCCACTCTGGATTTTATTGCAAAAACTGTGCATGTCACTGTTAAAATGTTGAACCGGTGTGGCCAAGCAGTGGTCAAATCCACACAATGTTTCTTCTAATATAGCAGTCATCTCACAGTTTGAAAAGGGAACAAATACACCTAGCTATTGATAAATGTAATTAAATTTTAAAAAAAACTGCAAAATACCTTAATTTTTTTCCACATTATATATTCCCCTGCAGGCTTTTAAAGAAATGATGGCTTGGATTTGGACATACGCGTCCCAGACTCGTATTGAAAAGTTTAAGTAACAAAAGGGGGCGACCACAAACGTTCCTCTCTACTCACCATATCTTTGATCTGTGACAGAGTGATCTGCAGGGAGACATTGAGGGCTTTGTCTGTGTCCTCTACAGGTCTCAGAGCATTGGAGTAGTTCTCCATCAGGTCGTTTAGAAGTTTATGGGCATAATGACCCTGAGCACAATGGGACACTGAGGAGCAACACACAGAAAGAGAATGGAAGGCTGCACTAAACAGAGAGAAGGAAACTACAGATGATGAAGAGTAACAAATCTAACTTGGCTTATTAAAGCAAACTCCCGCCTCAGCGGTGCAACAGTTAGTGACAGCTGCGGCATCAAAATGAGAACTGACCTCGCACCAAAAGGCCGATCCAAACCATCAGCAATGCCTTCCTCATTCTTAACCGGTCACAGGCCCAAGGATCAATTATTCAGCAAAGCAGTCGCTGGGACAGCTTGTGTCCTAATCCAGCGTCACTCGATTCTGATCTCCATTCTCCCTCGCTGAAGCCGAGCCAGCCGAGACCACAGAAAATTCTCGAAATCTTACATCCTGTCAGAAGCTCTCAATGCTTCGCTAGTTGTTAGTCGCAGTTCGTCTCTGTCACTGTCTCTCTCTGTGTGTAATCGCTACTGGAACAGGACCTGGAGCTATCACACACACATACACGCACACACAATCACACATGCATGCACACACAACCACACAAACACTCAAACACAGGTACAGGTGCAGTGTCACATAGCACACATGCACTGGGTGAAATGCGATGCCTGCAGCCCCATCCACTTCTGTACATGACCACAACCAGCTGTATGACACACACACTCATGCACACACACACACACACACACACGCTGAACCCTACTGTGTTACACAGCTAATGACAAATGTCAGTCACACACATTCAGTGCATCTCAGTGACACTTTCTTGCCCATGTTCATGTCATTTAACAGGAACACTGAGGATGTGAAACGAGTCAAACATTTCACATGACAATGAATTTTACACAGATCCGGGTCTAAATCTGTAAACAGGAATTTAATAACATGGCAACAGATCAGCCACTGAGAGCAGATTTCATCTTCAGCTGTTGAGGAATCTACACCTAATAGATCTCTGTAATACCACCCAACAGTCGTGGCATCTTTAACACTTATGCTAAAGTACTGCTTCCATGTTTGCTTGAATCTGACTAACTGATTCTGTTCTCAGATCTTCTTGTTTTGTGTACTTATACAATATATAAATACAAAATACGAACCGAGTTTATTTAAAACATAGTCCAAAAAGTGAAATTATGATCATGTATTCAGAAATACAACAATACAGTAAGAAAAAAGGGAAAGAAAGGTATTAAACGAGCATATTCATTGGAAGAAAATGTAAAAACAAAACAGAAAAACTGTAAAATCTTACAGTCTGCATCTATGAAACAGAAAACAAAAGCCTCCGCATCAGTAAAAAGATGCTTAAAAAGTGATTATTGTCGAAGGAAATGAAACGTGAAGCTAACTTTCATTTATCGCACAGCGTAAAGATGCTAAAGTTGGCAGAGCTGTAGGTTATGTAAACGTGAAGCAGGGCAGATCTTAAAGAGAACAAGAAATGCCAATCAGCTTTATTCACAAAAGTCTAAAACTTCAGCGCTTGTTCAGTAATGCAGAAAATTAGGACAGGTTTCAGAACTCTCTCTAGCTACAGAATGCAGAAGCACTCATCTGTTTATTCTGAAATACATATAAACTTAACTTTGGAAATCAACACAAATCATTTCATTTGAACTTTATGCTAATTTGTGCACACACAAGATAAACATTATTTATATAATAGCAAAAACAGAAGCTCACGTTTCAAAGTATTTATTTAATTTACATCAGCGCACCGGTTACATCCGGTTAAGTCCAATACTGGTTAAAAACGGATCCTTGTGTCCTGGAGTAAAAGAATACTTCTGGATGATGGGAAAGATGGATTAAGGAATCAAACGTCAGTGAGAAATGTTATTGACACAGTGTTACTGTCTTATTCTGCAGAGAAGTGTGCATGGTGATGTGATGTGTTAATGTGTCACTCAGTTTCTGTGGTACTGAGCTCGTATAGGACAGGTGTTTCCTGTGTGTGCATGCGTACGTGCATGCGTGTGTGTGTGTCTGTGAGGAAGGAACGTGTGAAATAGAAGACTTAAGAGTTTGAGAAAGTCAGCTTTTTAAACCATTCCTTATCTTCATTTCAATGTTTGGTTCACTGTGTGTTGCCGGTACGTGCTGTGTGTGTGTGTGTGTGTGTGTGTGTGTGTGTGTGTGTGTGTGTGTGTGTGTGTGTGTGTGTGTGTGTGTGTGTGTGT
>NW_005187508.1:1228035-1246040 GCF_000239375.1 Pundamilia nyererei
GTGTGTGTGTGTGTGTGTGTGTGTGTGTGTGTGTGTGTGTGTGTGTGTGTGTGTGTCACAGAGGCAGAGAGAGAGACAGAGGCATACAGCGACACAGAAGACAAGGATAAGGTATTGTGGTAGCTGTGGCAGAGAGCACAATGAGAGATGAAAGCTGTGACCACAGCAGGCTGTCAAACACGCTGAACTCTTAAAGTCAAGCATTTCTTATTTGTCACTTATAAAACTGCCGACATGCATTTACATTTATCGTCAGATACATTTGAACATGTGACAGCATCTTTGGATTACAAGTACCCTTCAAAAATATACCAGCAGCAAAGTAGAAACTATGCTTTTGCTACTAAAAATCAGAAGGAAACTTGACAAGAGAGAGAAAATAAAGAGACTGGCTCAAGATTTTTTAAACTGTTTATGTCCTAATAGCACAGCAAACCTATGAATCATATGTGTAACCTTTGTACGTCTATGAAAATGAACACACAATTTCATGTGCTGAAAAAATACACAACTTCTCACTGTTGTTTTTATACGTTTGATTCACACTTAATTACTTAAACATTTCACAAAACACTTGGCAAGAATACACAAAACACACAAACCGATATAGTAACACATCCACATCATATCATATTTATACATTTTATAACATCCTTACAAACGTTGCTTCTATGACAACACGTGTATCACTCCTATAAAGTCTATTGAGGACCAGTAAGTCAGCTAACGTAAACAATCAATGTTAAGATTATTTGCCTGACAGAACAAACAAGCTTATTTGGCTTCGATTAGAAGATAGCAAAATTAAAGGAAAGTTAAAACCAGTTTGTACACTTGATTTATTTTTATTTCAAAGGCAAATACATGATGTAGCAGAAACACATTTAATTCTGACAAACGACTTTTGGCATGGGGCTTTATTTATATTGTTAAATGTTTATTATGTGAATGAAGTCTAATTTCTCGTGCTCATGTCATATGACACAACTTTAGCACACAAACTGATCTGTAAAACTTGATAACTTTTTTTTGTAAAGTAAATGAATCAAACTCTCAAATAGAGTCTCACTGGTTCATTTGTACCCCGGATAACTGGCTTATTGTACCATCGTTGATGGACTTGCAGTTTCATCAATTTCAGCTCACGCTCTTCTTGTGTGTTATCTACAGGGAGCTGTATGGTTGTCAGCACAAGTGTCAGTGTGTGCAAAAAAAAACGTGTGTGTGTGTGTTCAAGTGTGCGGACAGATGTGTTGAGAGTCGTTGTGTGTGTTTGCACAACTTTGTCTATATTATATACAGACTATATGTGTGTGTGCTGGGATGTGGTTAGGTGTTTTTCACCATATCCTTCAAAAGTCTTCATTTGTACCTCTCATCCTCAGCAGCTCTAAACACCATATAGGACAGAGATATGTAGAGAAACAGCGGGAGACAGCATGAGGGGGGAGGAAGAGCTCCTCTGAGCTTCGTCCCTGGTGCTTTGCTTTTCCTGGTTGTCCTTTTTTAGACTTTCATTTAGCTAAAACAATAAAGTTTGGTTTAAACTGAAAGAAAATTGTTTCATACGAACTAATTTGTTCAGCCATATGTGTCGTTCTCTGATGTACGGGTCTCACCCCTCATGTTTAGGACAAGCGATGATGTATTGACGGCATTTAAAATCTAAATGTTCACAGTGTCAATAACTCATATATCAAAATAATGAAAATTATTCTTGTTGCCTGCTATTGCAGAGTTACTGTTACAGACTATATCTTACGTTTTGACTTGAAATGGAGCTTTAGACGAATAGATTTCTGTGTGTGCGTTGATTTTAATTGATTTTACATACAACACAATATACATACAATATCAAAATCTTGTAATTTTTTTGACAAGCCTGACATTTTCGGTCTTCGCACTTGACAGTGTGAAGGCCTTACATAAACACCAGAAGGTATTTCTAATCATACCGCTTCTGCGTATAACAGCTTACACCGATACGAGTCCCAAAACCCTCAGGAGCAAGTTTTAGGCTAAATAAATAAATCGAATAACTTGAATAAAGTTTTTATAATATGCATATTATTCATAATTTATTTAATCATACAACAGTAACATTAACATTTTTCTGCACATCACTCTGCATTAGTATATATCATACAGCTACTACAGTTATATAAACCATACATCTCATCCCATACATTAGATGGCTGCGTATTAACGGTCTGAGACCTTAGACGTCTAAAGACTGCAGACGAGCGTTGTATGCAGAACATGACACATTAAGTAAAGCCCTTATATGGAAGCTCATTGGTGTTCAGATCTTTTTCAAATCTGCTTGGTGGGCTTTGTTTTTTTTGTGATCCAGCACTCTACTGAAAGCCAGTATATACAAGTCTTTTTGATTGGTTGATAAAGCTTTCTTCAAACAAAGTGTTTTTAACATACTTATCATTAGTTTGAAGAAATAACCAAAACCTTTATAGTTTGAAACAGCTATTCTCAAAATGTGCTGAAAAAATATAAAACTTCTTACTGTTTTTTACACACTCTGATCCACACTTCCTTTGAGTTTAATTGCTTCCATATTTCATATAACACTTGTTAGGGATACACAAAACAGGCAAAACAGCATAGCAACATAAAACACCGGCCACACGATATACACTATATGCATATAGTGAAGTACAACATGTTTACAAAAGTTCCCATCATATTCTGTGGCACTGCGTAGAAATTTGTGTTGATTTGCTGAAATCAAAGTGAAAATTATTCACATTACATGACAAATAATGTGAGGCTTCTAATGGCAGGCAAATAAACTTAAATCCAATGCAATTACACCAAAAATGACTGAATATCTGACACTCAAAGTAACATACACTTCCCAGTGGCTGCACATTTGTTCAGCCCTCTGCTATGGGTAAAACTGTACAAACACACTGAATGTTCACATCAGTGGAAGTTGTAGTCAGTGTGTTAAAACCTTAGTTGTTCCAGAAATAAAATACACGCATGCACACACATAATAGGGGGGGACCTTTTTATATATATTTTCTGAGTGGAGGTTTTTTGGGTTTTTTTAATACACATTGCGTGATTTCAATAAAAATAAAAACTTATTTACTGAGAAAAAGTTCGAGATCATCTTTAGATTTCTGTCGTTAATTAAAAAGACCTCACATGTAAAAATGCAAATCTAATCTAGAGAACATTACGCAGCATGTATGCATTTCTGTCAACTGTTTGTTGACTAATTAACACTTGTTTTCTGGTAATATCTAATCAAATTTAACTATATATACGAGTACGTTCAGCCCAACGTGGTAAAATATTCTCATTTGGCTCTTTGAGCTGACACGTACATTATCGTTTTCTTGGTATGTTAAATAACTGCTGAGAAACAGCAACACAAGCATATCGTTATTTACTTCATCCCCTTAAATAAAATGTCTCTAGGGTTTTTATAGACGTTATCCTTGATGAATAAAAGCTTTAATTAAGAAAAAAAGTCCTTCGCCACAAATGCTTTGTCCCTTTAGACCAAGAATAAACACAATTCTCGAGGACATGTATGGGTAAGTCAAACATATGAATCAGAGTCTGTTAGGTTTTCAGTCAGTGTAATCTCAGTTTAAATACTGATCCAGGTTAGGGTCTTGTGGGGAGGTTAGTGAAAAACAAGTTTATTAAAGAAATCCTAATTTGTGTTCTTGTACCCCTACAACACCAACTGAGTTTGAATAATAAGTTTAAAAAGATCATCTGATAAAAGGCTCAGGAGCTCACAAAATCAAGGTGAATGGGTCAAAAGACCTTACACTGGTTCATGCTGAACATGCGTCTTCTGGCCTGTTTCTTGGCCTGGTTAACAACTGTCCGCACAGCGTACTCAAACACCTGCTGCACACCGCGGTTGCCTAAGGAGGAGCACTCCAAATAGCCTTTAGCCCTAACATCTTGAGCCACGTGTTTACCCTCGGATGGTGTGATGCATGTGCCCCGGTGCCCACCCATTTCCCTCAAGTCTGTCTGGGTTGCCACAACCAGCACCGGTACCCTGGGCAAGTGTTGTCGAACCTCATTGATCCACTTGTTCTGGACACTGGCGAGAGAGTGGGGGTTAGCCACAGAGAAGCAGATGAGGACGACATCAGCCTGCTGGTATGATCTTGGTCGGATCTGTTTGAAGCTGTCATTGCCGGCCGTGTCCCACAGCCCCAGGCTGATCTGGATACCGTCCATGTACACCTCCACCCCTGTGTTGTCAAACACTGTGGGCTTATAGGTGTCGGGGAAAGTCTCTGAGGTGAAGCGGACCAGCAGGGCCGTTTTTCCAACTGCGCTGTCCCCCACTAGGACGCACTTAATCGACATTTCCGAAAAGCCATTCATGATTGCCTCTGATTATTTCCCTTCTTAAGTTGCTTGGCCTAACTTTTTTTTTTTTTTTGGGTTTAGAGGGACGCAAAGTCCGCAAGGCAGACAAAAGCACTGATCAGTCTGTGTGCTGTACTTCCGTATCCAGGCAGTAGTTTTGTGTAGCCCTGCTTGGTGTAAGCTTCATTAATAGATGCTCTACTGCAGTGGTCATTCAGTTTATTGAAGGGACTTACAACGTGTCTCCTGTCACTGACAATAAGTGTGTACAGGCAGCTCTTCTCCAACAGACAGATTTATATATACGCTTCACATAACCTCTTAGATCTTCAGGCCATCTCAGCTCGCCTCACTTCCGCATTATGTGCGCAGCAGCTGGTCAGGTTCTGGTCCTTCTCTCTAATCATCTCGAAGATCCTCCTTTTTGTTAGGCAGGTCTAATCTCGGCACTGAAGACCAAGATTTGCTGGGAAAGAGAGATGAAGACACAGCATTTTAAAAACAAGAGGTATCGGAGAGCCCCTAGAACAGTTTGTTCAGCTGAAGCTTCATTTGCACGTCTCTCTGTACGTCTGACGAAGTCTTCCCCTACAGCGTGCAGTCTAACATGTAAGATACCTGCAGCGCAGCTCTTAAAACAATATGTTTGCATGAGAGAAAGGATCAGAAAGAAGATGATATGAAATAGGAGCTCAAACAATCAAGCTGTCAACCGCTTGAGCCATGTGTGTAGAAGATGACACTCACTTTTGCTTTTTATGATCATTTTAAGTATAAAGATTCAATTCTGTGTCAAAGTTCTGATTAAAACACGGAAGTAAAGACTGCTGTGTTTGGGCGTGACCCAGAATTCACAGCTTTATCCCGTAAACTTTAACAGGTGCTCAGAAATTAAATCTCCGAACTCTCAAGCTCACATAAAAGATCCACCTTGCGTGTCTCCTTTCTCGATTCTGCAGTTTATACCACAATCTGACATCTGACCAGGGGTGAGGATGTCTCAGTTTAACAAGGTGACAAACATGAATCTTGACAACTAATGACCCAGTTTAACAAAATCTACTGGCAGATCTTCATTATTCACTTTTAAACTGACGGTTTTATTAAAGCAAGCAGCAGACATACCAAGTGACAACCTCAAAACCACCTGCCATGTCACACAGTCATCCAAAATGGAAAGCCCTGCGTAACGCAGATGGGACGCTTTAATCAGTGGTTTTTCCACAGCTCATTTCTCACTAAAATCATTTTTTATTTGATTCTGTCTGTGGTCAGAGGAAATGATGTAAGCCATTTACTAAAAATAGGAGAAAAAATGAGACCAATTTGTTAAACTAGTGAACTGTCCTACCATCCTCATCCTCACACAGTGTAGCTATAGTTTACTGTGAAATCTTACAAAACATCCACAGTTCTTATCAATTTGCACTTCTCAGATTTCAGGAACACACTTTAAAGAGCTCATTGGTTTCGTTTTAAAGTTTGACTGCTTAAAAACAAAAAACTAAAACTAAAAAAATAATTTAAAAAAAACAACTAATAACGACCCTTTTAATTTCTAAAAGATTATCATTTACATAATTAATTGATTGTTAAATTTCAGAACTGAGTAGAAAATCTGGGTCATAAAGGCTTCAGGAACACGATGTTGTATCAAGACAAAGAGAAAGAGAAAGATAAAGGCGAGAGAGAAGAAGATGGTTCGGCCTACCTTTCTTGTCAGTCTTCTCAATCTTTAACGGGCGGATGCTGGCTGCTGCCGCCTTTGTAGACTTCACAGAGCTGGTAAAAATCACTCGTTAAACTCCCAAAAGGGCCCTCCTAATAATCATAAGAAGCCGGCCGCTTTTTTGTTTAAACGCCCCTGCTACGGGCGCTATTAATGAGGACAAAAACGAGACGAGATATTGAGGCACCTTCCTAAATAAATGTCTCGTATGCACCGAAAGGAAGTGAGAAAGTACGAGAAAAGTCAAGTCAATTGCATCCGCTTCTTGGAGTGTGGAGGTGTGACTGAGTCTACTGCTCGCCTCCCCCACAGCAGCTGTGCCGTGCGTATCACTTTGTTTCTGTTGTGGATTTGTACTGTTTGCTTGCAACTTTACGCACAGCTGGCGCACGCTATAAAGGGCTTTTATAACAGTGTTAACGCAGCCAAACTAGCCGCTGTGATCGCACTATGATGTGGGCAATTATTGCAAACAAGGGGCTAAGCTGTGTTTTTTTTTTTTTTTAATTGTCACTAATAAACAAGAAAGCACATTTAGGTGTATATGCTTAACTGCGCCTTAGATGCAGAAAGTCCGACTTATTTTCCATTTATGATGGGGAAAAGTGGGATTTTACAGCTTTAAACTATAAAGATTAAATAAAAGGCAGTGTTGGTTGAAACTGAAGTGAGTTTGAGTAATATAACAGATCAAAGGAGATTAATTCATTTTTTTATGTGCAAAAACGTATTCAATTTTTACTTTTGTTTCCACATTTTGTTAACATTGCGAGTTAATGGTAACTTTAAATTTGTACACAATGCGTTGACAATATACTTGTGCATTGTACAATGTGTGGACAAATTAGGCAGCATATATACAGAGACAAACCCGTCAACGTGTGGACAGGAGTGCGTGTAGATGGGTGCGAGCAAGTGTTATGTGCGAATGTGTTTTACTTAGTTCAGTGTGGGAATAAGAATGTGCAAAAGGGAGACGATCGAAGTGATTTTTTTTTTTTTAAACCTTAAAAATGGTTTTACCCCTCTGCGCGTCTCCGCGGCTGTGCGATACAAAACCAAACCACCATCAGGGGCCTCTCTGGCAGCTTAGGCAGGGTCAGCGATTCTTTGGTTAATTCGTTGAAACTGTATTTTGAACTTTGATTTACTTTCATATCTATCTGAAGAATGCACAGTGAGTAACCAATATCAGACTTGTCTCACGATACCTTAGCCTCAATCAAAGATGTTTATTTACTTGCAACACCTGTTTCCAAAAAAAGATGTTGTGTTATGAGTAAATTGACAGAACCCAATTATCTGACACATTTTTATACATTTACATGAAAATAGTTCAAAGACAACCTATAAACTTGTCTTTGTTGTTTTCTTTATGCCACTTCAAAATTAGTTGCCATCATTACTTAAAAAGAAACAGAAACAGTGGCAACAAAGACTAAAAACTTGTTTTATGCTTTAAAGAAAAAGAGAAGGTAACATAAACCCCACAGGTAATTAGGTTAATTGGCATTAGCTTAGTAACATGACCTGTTACACCATGACCTTTCACTGATGTGAGGCTGCTGGTTCCCCTAACAAGGTCCCCTCAATTCACAGTTACATAGAGCACAGAAGGGATAATCCTACTCTTTATACTGACCTAATGTAGATGTGACAGTAATGATTTAATCAGGAATGAGTAATATAATTAAGTAATGTTGATTACTTAATTACACCTCCCCCCCCAATTGCTTGTGATTTGTTGGGACTGGGTTAGGATAGGGGAGGTTCAGAGGATAGGCGGGGAGGAGGGTTTGCTCATGAAAAGGGGCAGTGAATGTATAAACATCACTGTCGTTCATAATGTATAGAGTTAACTTGTCTTTGATTTTATAAAGTATGTGTGGAGAAGAACAAAAAAGATGCTGAGAAGTGTGTAGAGAAATGGTTTAACAAAAATGTTTTGTAGTGTAAATTTATCAAGAATTTGGGGATTTCACAATTTAAATACATGATATGATGAAAACATTCAGAGCATTTGGGGAAATCTTTGTACACGAGGCACTAGGTTAAAAACTCACAGCACTACATGGCCACAATCTTCAGCCAAGTTTTTTTTTTTTAGTTGAAAAATACAGCAAGGACTCAGATATTTCTGTCTCTACAAACAAAACTTTAAAAATTACCATAAAAACAACTAAAAAAGAAAACAAAAGGAAAAAAAATCTGAATTTGAACTCGTCTTTGAAAATCATGCACACAGACTGAAGAGGAGCAGGACCACCTGGCATGTTATCTGTGCACCGATCAAAAGCACACATACAGGATAGCATGAGCAGTTTGCACATGTGTGAAAACAGCACTGTTGCTAAACTATATAGAAGCATTGTGAAGGAAAAAAGCATAGTGCGTAAGTTTATTTAAGCAAGATAATACCACACCACATACTGCATTTATTTATAGCAGGTTTGCTCTGTAATAACAAACTGAAGGTGCTCAACTAGCCTGATGACTGTAACTTTAAAATATAGTTTACATATTAGAGATCTTTTATATTTGTAACTTATTCTTATAATTAAATAAGAACTGTTTTTGATTCGAAATATCAAAACTACTATATATGTGCCACAGCGAGTTTTATATATTTACTAGGTATGTATGTTTTTAAAGGGATGCCAAATGCTGTCATTTTTCTGTAAAGCAAATTTACCTTGCCTTTGGGTATAAATAAAGTTACCTTACCTTACCTTACCTTACCTTACCTTACCTTACCTTACCTTACCTTACCTTACCTTACCTTACCTTACCTATTCAAAAACGATAAATGTAAATCACTCACACAAAAGCACAGAAATATTAAACTGTAAGTTTTATTCCACAATACCATGTCTTCTTTAAAAAACACAAACCACCAAATACAAAAATACAATCTTCTTTATAATTTATGTGGTCTCAACAATATGTACATTCGGTAAAAGCCGTCAACACTATTGTTACACATTTTCTGAAAAATATTATAGAGAAGCTATTTTAAAACTACAAAACTAGAATTCGAACCATCACAGTACAGCTGCTGCAAAATATGGCACAATGTTTAAAAAAAAAAACTACAAGGAAAAGCACTGGAAACAATCTTTAAACTTAGAGTTCATCACCTGAGTGTCAATATATTAGCAGCAAAACATTGTTGCTTGGACTTGCGCAAGAGTAAATGAAGAGCACTGGGTTGCAGAAGCAGCTGCTGAGGCAAAAAAAAAGAGCGATTTCTGCAGAAATCACAGTGAACGTTCTTCAAACTGCTCAATGACACCACACACTCTCTTTCCTTCTGAGCACTGGGCTTCATGAAAAAAAGCATCAAATTATTAAACTGTGTAAATATTTTTGTCATATCACTTAAAACCCTGGAGAGAAACCTCCAAGCAGACAGCATGCCATCAGGTTTGAAATAAAGCATTATAAAACACTTACATGTTTAAACAATTAACAACTTAATTGAAATGGAGATTTTTAATCTTTAAAAAGATTTCTTAAAAATACACACTATAAAACAATTAAATATAAAATATGCACACAATCCGTCTTTACAAACACAGCGTTTCACACCATAAACACGGGAGAAAAACTCGAAAGGGAGAGCGAGTGAGTACATATCAAAAAAAAAAAGAAGCTGAGACAAGACTGATGGTGGCGGAGAATCATACTAAATAAACGGTAACAGTTGTATTGTGGCGTCGTAGAAGTGGAAGGTGAGAGATAAAGAGAGTGTTGTCCTCCATCTGAACACAATAAACGGATTCTTTCACTTCAAAGAGACCAACACAAGACCCGGCTTTGGCTCAGTGAACCTGAGAGATGCAGAGATACGAGAAAATGTGGGTGAAGATGAACATGTAAAGCATGCAACATGTCTTGAGTGTGCGTGCGTGCATACCTGTAGTGTTTGTTAGTGAGGTAGTCTATAACAGCGGGACGGATGCGTGCCACGCCCCCCTGGCTGCGGTTCCCTCTTCCTGTGATGACAGAGAGCTGAGGTCGGCACAGACCCTGCTCACACTCTACGCCGAAAGAGGCCAAAGAAGAAGAAGCACAAGCAGAAAGTTACAGTTTACAGCAGTAATAACGAACGCAAACTCTGAAGGGGTAACTGCGCTTTCTAACAAGCTGCGTGGTCAGTGTCCTGCTGGGTAATGATGTACACCACCGGCGCTTGTCCCTGGTTAGCGCCTGGACTCGAAGCAATATCCAATCACTTTTACACATTCAGTTCAGAACATCTCAACTTCTTCTTTTCTTCGTTACAAACCGAGTAAACTGTAGTACAGGTGTCAAGTCTTTTTTAAAGTAAAAGCGATTTTCAGACATGGAATATGTAACTTTGCTGGGGGGGGGTTTACACATGGCAGCCACCACACTTGTGTGATCTTTAGCACCTGGTGACTGAGAGAAAGGCAGACATGAGACGGGGGCTGTGATAATATATGTACGTACTACAGAGGCTGTAGAGCTCGCTAACATGTTTCTCCTTGTACTGCTGCAGCTGTTGCACTTTTCTGATAACATTTCATTCAGACTTGGGCTCTGTTGCAATGTTACTCCGTCCAATAATGAGGTCAGTGGGGAGAGGGTTTCACCTAAATGTCCCCGCATGGGACTATTCTGACATGAGTGACGTGTTCAGTTGCCACAGATTAACATTAAGGAATTTGTGAAAAGGGCATCTGTAACAAGCTAACGCTTACTGAATAGATAATAGTTTAAGCACCTTTGGTTTTGTCCAGTAAGACCTGAGCCAGATGTTCCAGGGCCTCATTGACATGTAACCCATGGAGGTCCAGGATATTGCTGGGCAGCAGCGATGAGTTGACCCTTTCAAAAATCTGAACTGCTGCACGGTGATTAGCCTCACGCATACGCTGGCTATGGAGGTGCCCCTGAAAAAGCAGAAAGAAAGACAAATTTAAATAAAAAGTCACAAATATATTTATTTAATTAGATGGCAGTGACACGCTACACATTCAAAAACAGTAATAATAAAATGTTGTGCTTCGTGTTGTGCTCAGTCACTCACCTGCTGTGCGTAAAATGAGGCCACTTCTTTGCGTCCTTGCTTGTAGGCCTCTGCAGCCTTAGCAAAGCTCTCGAGCTGTCGGCTCCTCTGCAGTCTGGCCTCGGCCCTGAAGTCTTCATAATCTGGATCTTCTGTATCCTGATAATTGGGTACGGCTGATTCCACGGCCCTCTGCTTCTGACAAATTAAAAGAGCAGAGTGATCAAGACACACTTAAGGGTGTGGAAAATTAAAGGCGACTAACTGTCAGCTTTTCTGCATTTGCTCAGATATGATGTTGTACTGCAGGTAAACCTATTCTATACATTATTTCTTTCTATTTTTCTGGGGAAATGGGAAACAAGTGCAGCGATTTATTGGAACACATGGAAACATACATGGAAATGCAGTTTATAAGTCAAAAGAAAGTCAGTATGTGTATGACAACCTTTACCTCCAGACCTATGTCAGGTCTTTGCTGGATATTTTTTTCCTATTTTTTAAGGACATGACTGTCGATTACTGTTCAATCTGATAGTTTTTAAAGCCAACACCTGTTCTTTTTTTTCTACTTGTGCAGTTTCTTCAGTTTTGTTTTGTTTTTGGTTTTTTGTTTGTTTGTTTGTTTGTTTGTTTTTTTTGGGGGGGGGGATAAAATGCAAACCAATTCCATAATATAAGTTTTCAGCTGGTAAAAAAAAAAGAAAACATTTTTTGCCAATCGAACTGTTATCTTTGGCATTTTATGTAAATTTTACTAAAGATATGAGAACAAATTACGTGTTCTGCTAGTTATAACATGCAAAATTTAAAATGGATTATTTGCCAAGTTGTCTTATGTGTTATGGTTTCTCCTTTTTTAAGCCTTTTTTGCACTTCAATGATTCATAGTACAGTCTTCAGTGGCTTAACAAACCAAAAAAAACATTCCTTTGAAAATGATTATGTACAAGGACTGGACTGAAAATGAGAGAAAAGGTAGCCAATGTTAAAAGAAAACCCTGGAAAGGCCTCCAGAATGTCTGGAGAGCTACTGTTCAAGAGCACTTTAAATAAATTAGAAAAAAAACGTCTGACTGCTACGAGGCAAAGAAATGACTGGTGGCTCAAGACTTTTGCACAGTACTTCTACAAGTTGAATCTCACAATTCAACTTGTCTGTATTGTAAAATGATAATTGTAGAGATGTTGCAATAAAACAGAAAGAGATTTCTCCGACATCCAAATATGGAAAGTACAAGCTAAAAAGATCGAGACTAATTAAACAGTTCATGTTTTCCCACCTGTGAAACAGATCTAATGTATACTGTACATGTGTTCAGTGCTCCGTTGTTTTCATTCTCTGCCTGTGTTGTGAATACCTTTTCCCTCTCCTTGCTGGCTGGTCTGTGGTGGTCAGAGCGAGGAGCTTCTGGAGCAACTACAGTCTTCACAGGCTCCTCGTTCAGCAGAGAACGAAGAAACAATTCTGCCTCCGTGAGGCTGTAACTAAACAAACACACACACACACACACACAAAGAAAAAGACACATTAGCCACTAAAATCAGTACACCAGTAATGTTTAGAGGACTATAAAAAGTTACAGTTGTTTTCTCACTTGTGGTCCCTGAAAATGTCCTGCAGAAAATGCCTGTCAATGGTGGGGAAGAGGGCATACAGCTGCTTCTCTTTCAAAAGTGCGGCTCCGTTACGTTGGTCAAGGTCTGCACGACTTTTTCTGGTCTAAAAGAGAGCGTTGGACTTTAAGAAAAGGATATCAAAGCAGAACAAGATCATTAAATAAAATCTAAAGAATCTGCAGGTGCAGTAGGCGTGCGCGTTACCTTCTCTAAGTTGTTCTGCAAAGCCTGTTCTTCTTCCATAATCTCTCTAAGAGAGACAAGCGGACGGGACGCATTCCAGTGATCCATGATTGGCATTGGACCGCGAGGCTCTGGGTGGCTGCCCGCTGACGTGTACTCATCCGTGCTGATCAAGACGTTTGCTGACTGCGTCTGGTCTCGCGACCCGGTTTTTCCCGTCTGTGAATCACCCCAGTGTACCGAACCTAACAATCCAGAAAAACTGTTAAGTCTGTGCATGTTCACAGACTTAACAGTTCACTGCATATGCACTGTCAGCATGTGTATTGTATTCAACAGAGTATTACTCATATGCTGAACAGATTATTCCTGAATGTCATTTAAGAGTATTTTGGTGTGTATTAAACTTACTTTCCTGAAGCAGGTGAAAGGAAAGAGCCGCTTGTCTTTGACTTTCCTGAAAAACACAAATTATACATGAACGCACAATAAATTACAACAGAGTAAGGACGTGATCATAAGGCCCGCAGGCCAGAACTGACCTGGCAAAGAATAAAGCCCAGTGTACAACAAAATATGAGGTTATCAATTTTGGACTTCTAACGATTTCTATTTTATTTGTTTTACACCTTTTCCTGATGATAAAGACCTCCCCCATAGCCATTAATTCTATATCAGTGTAGTTAAGAAACAGATAAACAATTAAATAAAAAAAGGCTGTTGAAATTACTTTTTTTTAATCTTATATTACCGTATCTCGAGAATTAAATGTGTAGTTAACATCTTTACACAGACAGAAAGTGGAGTTTCACTTGTCTGGCCCATTTAAGATTAAAGCAGGCTGTTGACATCTCGGTATTAGACCTAATGCAGGAGAAACAGTAGTTTAAACTCACTTGGATGGTTTCCTTCCACTTCTGGTGGAGCAGCTTAGCAAGGTTCAAGTCCATCTGCACTGCATAGTCATTTGCAGAGCACGAACCTGAATAAAAATCAAGCAGGACATATACAATCATGTCAGTTTGGAGTAGCAGAGAAGAATAAAAATACCACTAAAGGCATCAGTTGGATCAGTTACCAGAGTACGAAACACTGTATCAAACTGCAGAACCAGAGAGCGACGGGAACACTTTTGTAAAAAAAGAGAAACGTGACATCACACCCAGATTAACAGAACACCTGTTTGGAGCTGCAAAAGAGTTTTCTATGATTATTTTACAGTTACTTTACTCCTTTTTGGTGTATACAGCTGAATGAAACAGCATCAATGCAATTTAAGAGGCCATCTCTAAACCACATGCTTTTACTGCATCTGTAAGAATAATGATATAACGCCCTTCTTCACCCTGGCTTCATCCATGACCAATCACAATAAGGCTTTAAGTTTGACATTTCTTGGTTGAAAACCTGTGTGTCAGTTACCTGGGTCTACTCCCACAGGGCCAAATAGTTCAGTTAACTGCAGTGCCAGCTCAGTGGGTAGTTTCAGCTCCACGCTCTGAATATCCAGGTGATGTCGGCCTCGTGTCTCCTCTCCCCTCTGCTTTTCCTCTCTCTCCTCTCTCTCCAGCTCCTCCAGCTCAGCCCACAGCAGTCGGTTCATCTCTTCCATGTTGGCAATCTCGTCCTCAATCTTAGCTCCTGACATTTCAATTATTGCATTATCTGAGCTCCCACCCCAAGCTCCTCTTTCCTGGTCAGACTCTGATATTGCTTTGGGTTCAGCACTGTCACTTCTCTCTCTTTCCTTTACTGATTCGGGAACACTGAGATCTGTTTCAGGGGCTTTTTCTGAATCTGGGATTGCATCAGGATGGTTTGTAACCAGAACAGCTGCTCCTCCAGAATCGGACACATCTATATTATTTTGGCTCTCTTCTGATTCACCGACTGTCACACTGGTTGATTGCTGGGTCTCCACCTCAAGCATAAATGGCTTTTCCTTTGGCCAATCTTCAGGATAATCCTCATCCAACATATTAGGATACGAACTGCTTTCTACAGCCTGACAGGAAGCAGCACACAGATCAGATGTATCGTTGATGTGAGCTTGACCATCCTCCTCTTCGCCATCTTCATCTCTAAAGAACCTTTCTCCAGAGTCCAGCAGCAGGTTGGTGGTCCACTCTATGTCCTGACTGCACTTGTCATACAGGTCTTCTAAAGTGTCAAAGCTAACGAGCCTAAAATGACGACTGAGAACACGCAGGCTCTCAAGCCGGTTTTGAGTCAACCCGAGCTCTTTTTCCTCCAACTGTGTGCCTTTCTCATGCACCACACGGTAGGGTACCTCTCTGTGGCCAGATGGGTGAACTGCATCTGCTGCACACACAGCAGAGGAGAGCTCTGGCACAAAACGAGAAGAGTCGCCATACAGGACTCTGATGTCACCAGTGGCCACAGAGTCGGCTGAATCATCGGGGTTGGTTTGACGATTGAGACGCCAAAGAAGGGCAAAGTCTTGAGGTTCTGTCTGGGTGAAGCAGCCAGTATCTGCCAGAGGTGGCTGCAGGGATGCCTCAGATTTAGACAGATCCAAGTTTGGTTTAAGATCAAGAGTAGTGTTCGCATTAAACGTGGTTTCACCAGCTGAGCCACTATGGCAAGAGTCTGGGTTTTGAGCTGTGGAGTTGGGACAATCTACGGACAGGGGGCAGTTTTGAGTGAAGGTGAGTGCGAGTTTGCACTGCTTCCCTGACCTACGACCCTGACGCAGTTTTCCCTCCAGACCACCTCCGATGGAGGGGCTGCTTTCTGTTTCCACAGAGCCTTCACACACAGGACTCTGACACATTTCACTCATATATGTACAATCAGCCTCTGCGGCAGTCTCTCGGTCATTCTCAGTGCATTTACTCATATCCACATGAGGAGTGGCCTCATCTTCAGTACTGTGGCTTCCTGTATCACTGTTACATAAATTTGACTCTAAAGTTTTGGAGCTGTATAACAAATCTGTGGCAAGAGCTGAAGTTGGATTTTCTTTATTGGCTGAATTTAGGTCTGCAGTCTCTGGCTCCGTAGTATTCCTTTCCTCTTCATTAGGTCCTTCGTTCTCGATTTTAAATCCATCCGAATCATCAATTCTTGATTCCTGGCCAATACAAGAGGCGGCAGCCTTCCAGTCTAACACACAGTCTGGTAAATCACCTCTGCTGACATTAATTGTGTTCTTGTTTCGTTTTCTCTCTTTACTGTTAGATCTGCTGCTGTGGGATTCCTCAGAGCTTCCATCTGCCTCATCCTCTCTCTCGGATCCTTCTCCAGAACTCAGGGAAAGGAAGGGAGAGTGGGAAGAGCAGGTTGAAACTGTGGCTACGCCAGTCTGGATGAGATCAAGAAGCTTCTGAACCTCAGTTACATCCGGACCTGGCTGTGCTCTTATTGCTTTTTCATAAACACTGGCTTCTTGACATGCGTCTTCATCTTCCATTCCATGTACCTCATATCTTTCTCTTTTTCTTGCCTCCCGCTGCATTAGAGGCCCTTCACATGGCCAGTCTCCCACAAAGTTCATCGTTTTAGGCGTGACCTTCTCTTCTTCGTACCTCACCACCTCGAATCTTTTTACTTTCTCCTCTCTTATCATTTCTTTCACCTTTGTCATGCTGTCTACTTGGTTAGTGTCTTTCACCAGATCTGCAGGCTCCATCCTCCTGCTTGGTCTTTCTCTCTTCACTCTCTGTCCAATAGACTCAGCGAAAGCCACAGGAATTTCATCCCCACACTGGTCTTCATTCATCACCGATTCTACAATACAGTCTGGCATTCTCTGCTCTAATACCGGGTGATTTCGCTCTAACTGAGCATCTAGATCAGAGTCTAATTCCCCCAAATTCATATCATCATTTTCATCAGAAGCTTCCAGGCTGTCTGTAGGTTTTTCTCCAAGGTGTAAGTTGAGAGACTCAGTGGATTCGGGGCTGCCTTCTCTGGGCATTCCCACGTCTCCAGAAAAACCAACAGACGACACATCTGGGAGAGAGGAAAAGCGCTGAGAGGTGGATGTCTGACATCCTTCAGCTAATCTGGGCTGACCTACAAGGTCAGGACAAGGTGCTTCAGAAGATGCAAGCCTAAAGGAACAAAAAAGATACGCAGGCATGGTCAGACGTTTACATACATTTATCATGGGCATGAATGTCTGGTAATTTTGGCCTTTTAATTATTTCTTTCAATCAGTCTTTTCCCAGAAAGGAATGATTGTACAGCATGCATCTTTAAAGACTTTAAAAATCAAGAACTGAGTGCAGAAGTTTAAATTCATTTAGGATTTTCTCTAAAACTCACACACAAGCTCAAATATACACATATAACATAATTTCTCAGGTATATGAAATGGTAATTTTGAGTGAAACTCACTGTGAGATTCTGTTTTGCAGAAGAACCTGTCGTTTCTGTTCAGGCATCTCTGAACCCATGATGGACTGCACTGTGACGAAGCGCTCATATCCTTCAAGCATGCGGCGGACTGTGTCCACGTGTACGTTATGTGTAGTACGCCTGCACAGACCACCAAAAAAGCAAAGCTGAAGGGATGAAATTTTTTCAAGCAACATTTTCAAAAAATCCGTTTCTACACTGAAACCATAGGCTGCTGTAATTCCTCTGTTACGCTCACCTCACCAGTTCTTTGGGTTTATATTTCCACCAGGTGTCCGGCTCTTTGAACAGTACCTTATAGTCATGTTTTAGCGCCTAGGAAAGATTAAGGGAAAATCTTTTTGTGTAGTTCATAACCAGTTTATGCATACTTCAATATCCAGCCACTTATTATAATAACTACACCCTAAATGTTCAGTTTGCCTCTAGACTAAACTGGACTGCATGTCTGAAAACACATATAGTAAGCCAAAATACGTTCTTAAAAGCCTTTGCCCATTTGCAATGTTGTCTCTTAAGTTTACTGATGACTGACCTGTGCAACATATGGTTTCATCTCCCAGCCCTGCATGTTGGTATTATCAATGATGATGGGATTATTCCCCTTCTCAAAAGCCTCCTTAGCTGTGGGACAAGAATAAGGGAGATAAGCCACAGCGTGATTGTTCCAATAGTACAACAGAAGCTGAAAAA
>NW_005187508.1:1246705-1322662 GCF_000239375.1 Pundamilia nyererei
TCTGTTGTTTACCTCGTTTGTGGTTCCACTCATGGGCCTCCCCCAGGACAGTGGGGTCAAAATTATATTCTCCATTGTGAGTGAAATAATCGTCGGTGCTTAGTACAACTCCACCAGGGTTGTTCTGTAGCAAGGCTCTGCAAAGACACAATGAAGTGTAAATGCAACACAGCTGCTGATTACTGTAGCAGAAATCATCAACTCCTCCGGAACAGGGGTTGCTGAAGTGTTGCTTAGATTGTGTCTCTGCTGTTTCAGCATAATACCGGCTTTGTTGTAAACTAGTGGTGAATCATTCCTCCGTTGACCAGTAATCTTTTTTTATATTTAGATAATGTGAACATTTTATCATGTTGGTTGTCACTCTGGAACAGAGTCTCTTCCCTGGCTTTAAAACATCCAACACAAGGTTGCAACATACTATGCAACTAATGGAAACAGGCTAAAGTTGTGAAAGATTGCCAATATTTCCTACAGTGCTTGAGCAACAGTTCTCCAGACTTTCTGAAGGTCTTTCAAATCAGTTGCTTTTTCACTCATCATTATACCGAACCATTTTTTAGAGGAATATTTTTGCTACTAAAAACTCTCACCTATGAATCATCCGAGCATGAAAATGGGTGTTGTGTTTATTAATAACAGATGCTTTAGCAAAGAAGCTATTTTAAATTGTATCATTAGGCTCTGTGCTACCAGCAGCCTGATCCTAGCCTTTAACAAGCCTGGAGAACTAATTCTGAAGTAACAAAACTACAAGAAAGCTTGCCTAAGAGACCAGGCTGTCTTGGAGAAGAAAAGTGGTCATAAAAAAATGCTACATTTCAAGTTCCCGAGAACAGAACAAACTCTGTTTTTGGCTTAAAAACTGCATTTCACTTTGCATGTTTGAATAAATTGCTGCACCCATTTCCATTTTCAAAGCAAAATGGACAAATGAGTGGTGGCTCAAGACTTTTGTACAGTGCTATGTTTAAATTATATGTCAGTAATTTAACAAAAAATATTTTATCTTTTCTGGTATTTTTTTAAGATATTTAAATTTCACTGTTAAAGTATTATTTGTACCACTTTGTAGTAAACTATAAAGAGAAAAAGGAAGATAAACAAGGCAGCAGAATCTAGGTTTTGCATACATATGTATGAAACAAGGAAAAATTACTATGCAACATCTTGTTTTTGTGTGTTGTAAAAATAGAAACCCCACAATTAGTTGCTAAAAGCTCAAATCTTACCAGCCAAGTAATCTAAACTGAGCACCTTATTGGCTGATTTAAAAAATTGGTTTTCAGAAAAACCTCCTGTTGAACAGCTGTTACTATTACTTTTTAGGCCATCAAAACATTCCTACCTTGCCAAGGTGGATTTGCCAGACCCCGGAGCGCCCCGCAGGAGCACAAGCACCTTCCCTTCCAAACGAAGCCTGCTGTTGCGGGCAGGAAGCTGTGGGGGAGCAGGCTGGGCCCAAGACTTTGGAATAGTAGCAGAAGGTTTGAGAGGTGCTTGAGAGAGAGGGCCATGAATCAGATAGGGGGCAGACCAATATGAATGTGTGTGAGCCACGGGGGTAATAAAGGCTGGCATCTGGTTTCCATGCATACGAGGAGAAAACACTGGTGCCTCCAGGTTCCAGTGTTTTGGAACCTGGTCGAGCTGCTCCGGATTCAGCGGGTTCATCTTGGATCTCGCTCCTGTGTCGGATTGCATGGCCCCAGCGCTCTCTGAAAGAGTGTGTGTCAGGTCTTCCTTTTTATACACCTGGAAAGCAGAGGGACGCCCTGAAGCTGCCAGGTCCAAGGCAAGTTTTGGGGTGTTTCCAGATGTTTCTGTTGTCAGGTGTCTGAAATCCAATACAGGTTGCTGCCCTTCTGTGTTCTTTTGTTCCCATGTGCTGAGCTGGTCGAGTGGAGAAGAAGCTCCAGATTTATGCTCTATGAAATGTCCTTCAGGGCCAAGCCGCTCAGCAGAGGGCTCTCGAGATCCATGGTCCAAGCTGGACTGAAGCAACTCAGGGAGAGCTTGCTGAGGAAGTGGTGGTGGACAGAAAGAAGAAGAAAGCGATGCACCAGAAGATAAATATTTGGTGCTCTGGTGCTCCTCACCAACATCATGTTGCGCAGCTAGTGTCTCTAGCTCTTGATCAATCAGCAGGTCAAGCTCTTCTGTCAGCAGGTTTGAGCAGGGAGGAGAGGAAGGCTTCTGTGAGGGTTTTGAGGGTTCAGAAAAGTGCTGTGGGGCAAGCAAGGCTGCAGCAGTGCGCTCAAAGCCAGAAACAGAGGGTGGGGCAGGGACTGTGTCTTCAGCAGCCACAGAAAGTTCCAAGAGGGAGTCCATTGCATGTTCAACTATGACACAAAAAGACAGATAAGAGAAGCAGAACATTTTCCTGCACAATTGAAATGTGTTAAAACAGCACTCAATATCTGAGTGCCATTTTAACACATTAAACGACTTATACAGAGCAAAAGTAAAACCACTGATTTATTTACTCACTGTAGAGTAAAATCTATGGATCAACCACACCATAGAAAACGGATGATTTGTTACTTGGTAGCTATGAATCCATAAGTTTGCCCTTCAGTGACTTTACATGCTCAGAAGGTCAGAAGAGCATAAGCAGACCAGGCTGTCAGAGGTTTATAAGGAGACTCGTCAGAAACAAATCTGGATTTTTTTCTGATTTTAGACCTTAGACAGGTGAAGCTGTTACACAGAGTCACAGATGTTGGGTAAATCATTTGCTGGACAGCTTGCATCTTTAAGTTGGATCCTTGCCCATCCCTTGCACCTCTGCTCCTGGACTATTTAAGGTGCGATTTTATCCAAATTACAAAATACAAATTACAAAATGACTGATGGTAGTCTTTGTGCCTTTGTATTGTTATATGTCGGTCTTGATCTGCACTACAAAGCATAGTAAAACGCCTCAGTACTATCAGAAATGCATGACTAAGAAGCTCCACAGCTAACTGGTTAGTCAAGTTACAACAAATACCTTTCCCAAAAGTGACACAGCACGTCTGTCACGTTACCTTTGAAGTCACACTCGGAGAGCACGATGTAAATAACTTCGGGGTCCAGGTGTGAGAACATCTCCTGCATGCTTCTGACGATCTCATCTTTGACAGTATTGGGTGGAAAGTTGCTGGACATACCACCGCCGTATCCCTGCTGTAGTGGGTAGCCCGTGTTCTGACCGAGGTTTCCCCGCTCATTTGCACCGCCGTCGGGGAGCCTGCCCGGACTCTGGCCATTTTTCTTTCTTCGAGGCATTCCGTTGGTCACCAGCTGCTCTCATTGGCAGCTAACAGAGCTAGCCAAGTAGCCTATGACCTACAGGAGGACGGTTCAAAGCTGAAAACATGTTGTAGCTCCAAAGTGCAAAAACTCTATAATGCTATCTAATAGCAATACGAACAACCACACAATTGCACCGGAAGCAACACACCGGAAGTCAAGAGGGTAACTTCAAAATAATAGTCTGTTTCTCAGTACTCCTACTTGTTATTGAGAAACGCCCACAGATTTCCATGGCCTTTCAGAAAAATGTCACACCCTGCTGTGGAAGCTTGTTTCCGCCATTGAAAAAAAATCTATATCCATAGCTCAGAGTTTCGGGTAATCATACGAAAATTCGAGTTAATTGTAAATTAGATATAATTATATAATTTATATTTTTTAACTTAAACATCTGAGAAAATGCCTTGCAATTTCAAATTATCAAGTCAAACTTTGAGAACTATTTTTTGGGATTTATTATAATAGTATATAACCATTAAACACTCTCTTCACTTCTAGATAATGAAAAATATCCTCATAATTTTTTTTAATCAGTATTAATTCCATATTAATTAACACTGAGAACACAAATGCACTCTGTGCATTAAAAGTAGCTGTAGGAAAATGCTTGTGTGTATCGACTGGATTTGCACATTTCCCAGACTCACTGACAAGTCAGCCTTCATAATCCCCATCCAACTCTTCTCTTGATCTCTGTTTTATTCTTAGCAAGCTTGCAATAAATGGATTCATTTTTTATTGTTAGATTTTACTTTATTTCCTTTTACATTGTGGGTAGTTGTACTTGCAGGTGCAAATGCAACGTATTCACATTTATATAGCACTGTTCCATTTTTTAAAATACAAATCCGATTTTATCTATATGGTCCTGTAATATCTTATTCTATACACTAACCAGACTGGGATGTCAGGCTGTGTGCGGGAGCCCACTGGATGACTTGGAGCAAGGTCAGTCCAGGTATACTGCAATGGGTCAAACATGCAAACTCCACACAGATATGTCCCAGCCACAATTTGAACCAGAAACTTTATTTATCTGCGGTGTTAACCACTGAATCACCATGCCACCCTATTTCAGATCATGTGTCTGAAATGAATAATCCTATATGTACCATATAGGATTACTCATATGCAGTGTTACTATTGTGTTTTTAGGAGATTCATTTATGATCCTTCAAACACACAGATAGGTCAAGGTCCATCTTGAATATCTGGAACTGGGTCACATTTGACCCAGCACAACCTCCCTGTACAAAAAAGTATCTTACCTCATAAGACTTTGTTGTTACACTATCTCTTACCGTACATTACTAAATCTCACTAAATCTCCATTTGCACTATTTGCCTATTTGCACTACTCTGCCTGGTTTACACCCAATGTCATTTACCCATTATATTGTATATTGTATAGCTTTCTTGTTATATGTAAAATTGTATTGTATTTATTTATTTAAATTTTTACTTTTTAATTATTTTACCTGCATTTTTTAATCACTCTTATATTTAAATGTTCATTTGCTTTTTTATCTAGGGATTGAGAGTAACGTAGTTTCTATTCTCTGTATGTCCTGTACATGTGGCAGAATTGACAATAAAGTTGACTTTGACTTTGACTTTGACTAGTACCTGCACAACTGTCTAAAATACTTTAGGTCACTTTAGGAAAAGTTAACAAATTTCAGGCTTAAAAAAGCAAATTTATGGTAGTTTGAGCATATGTCTCAGCATTTGTAAGGGTTAACCCTGTTGCACATAACATTTATATACAATTATATTTCCAGTGTTTTTGTCCATGAATACTGTGTGTATGTTATTATATGCCAGTTTAGATAAAATAGTATACAGATTGCATTTAATGAGTTCAAAATGTTCTTTGATATAAGTGCACTTTAAGGATAAACCCACAGTGGGTTGAGGAACAGAAAGTGTGCCAGCTATCGGTTACAGACTCCCGCCATGTATGTGGTGCAGCAGTACCCGTCTGAGACCGAAGGGGGCGTTCTGCACCCAGCCTTCACACAAACAGCACTGACTGAACGGACAGAGAGCTTTGTGCCGAAAACTAAGCCCAACCTGTGTCAGACTAATGAATTAAAACGGCCTGTTTAAGAGGTAAATACTACCGAGGAAGCGCTTGGCAAACAACCCGGGGTTTGAGTCGCAGTCGTATATTTGAAAGTAGAGTCATTTTGCATTTGTTAGGGTGTTCAAAATCATCCGTGGAGCAAGTTGGTGTTGAGAGAGGAGGGCTCAGGGCGACGGTAGCAGCAGCCCTTCTTTCGCCTGTGAACTAGCGGCAACACGGAGCGATGCTCGGAAGTTGAGAAAAGACAGTAACAAGTAAATTAGCTTCATTTTTAAACTTCACAAAGTAGTTGCATTAGTTGTAAAGCACAGGAACTGGCCACGAGCATGGCTATTTTAGGCAAAGAGGAGAGGATACTTAACTTCCTCTGTGATTGTAGCTGGAGATGTGATGGGTACCTGAATAGTTTGCGGCCTAGGCTAACCAGTTAGCTAACGTGTACTAGCCGCTCGATGCTAACTGCTAACATGACTTCCTTCCCGCAAAATGCTAACCGCTAGCTAGTAATGTTTGCATTACAGCTAGCGAGCTAATGTAATAACCTGTATGACAGTAGATATAGACCGGCGCCTCTCGTGTTGTTATTTAAAGTGATTTTCAAACTGTTTAGCTGTACGAATAGCTGTGATATTACCGAAACAGCAGCTGAGATCGTTTCTGCATCCAGGCGATGATTTATGAGAAATCTACGGAAAATGTAGAGCTGATGTTTATTAGCTTGCACGCTTAGCATGCAAGCTAATAGTATGCACGATGCTTGTTTACTGCTTGCTTTCTGTCTAAAAAGTTAACCGGATTAGAATATCGGTAAATATACAGGTACGGTTTTATCAGTTTCAGCAAACAAAATTAATGATTGGCAAATAGGGAAGATGCTTAAAACGAGGTTTTGGTAAGTGCGGTAGCATGGTTGTGTTGAACTTTTGTTTTCTGACCCATAGAGGCCAGTAAAAGACCGTGTGGACCATATATCAACAAGCATGGAGTTCCCGCAACAGCAGAAACCGGCGGGGGAAGGAATCATCTATCCTCCTGGAGTTAAAGAGATTACGGACAAAATCAGTAACGATGAGATGGTCAAACGATTGAAGGTATGTTTAGTGGGCTTTCTTGCTCTAATAAAACACAATTTTCTGCTGCCCCTAACGTAATTTAAGAGTGTCCAGCCTGTGGCGCAATGCCAAAAAACCCTTCTAACTTTGTAAACTGCTCTATATTAAGTCATTATTGGCCCTTGTTGTCTTGGCTCTTATTTTGCTTGTAAACAATACTCCTTGTCATGTTGTTCCTACCAGAGTGTTTTTAAATTTGAGTGTGACACCATACAAAACAGGCGGGGGTATTGTTCATAGGCCTCAACATTTTCTAGGCTTTCATCCTATCTCCCCAGGCTGGAAAAATGGAATGGTCCCAAAATCTGAATGCAAGAAAAGCAAACATTACACACTGAAGCTATTTTTACTGCTGGTGAACAAAACAGAACAGTGAGTCATGTTTAAGTGAAATTTAAGAAGAGAACTGCAGTAATAAAACTGATTATAAACAAGAGTATTTTGACCTTTGTGGATGTAAATAAAACTTGAGGAGTTACCACATCTTTAAAATATGTGACAGCTCTGAACTAAACTAAATAAACAATAGTGTTAGGCCATACTAGAAGTACCTTTTATCTATTTTATTAATTTGGGGAAACTGTGTAAGCCAATTTTTCATACATTTGTGGGACTAAAATATATACACTCAATGGGCAGTTTATTAGTCATCCATTTAATTGCTTGTTAATGCAAATATTTGATCAACCCCATGGCAAAAACTCATTGTTTTGTAAGCATGTAGACACGGTCAAGACAATCGTCAGAACATGACTTAAGTGAAGAACGATGATTTAAGTGACTTTGAACATGTTCGGTGCCAGATGGACTGGTATGACTATTTTATAAACTGGTGATCTGCTGTGATTTTTTTTTTTCACACAACCACATTTTACAGAGAATTGCAATAAAAATATCCAATAAATAGCAGTCCTCTGGGTGAAAATGCCTTGTTGATGCCAAAGGTCAGAGAAAAATGGTAGGACTGCTTTGACCTTATAGGAAGGCAATGGTAACTAAAAATAACCATTGATTATAACAAAGGTATATAGAAGAGAATCTCTGAACCATTGAGACATTGAACTTTGAAACAGATGGGCTACATAAGACCACATTGCCTGCCTCTCCTGTCAGCTGACTGTTGGGGTTTGTCTGTATTATTGTACAGTATTTACTATACAATATTATGCACCTTAAGGCGATTGTTGTTGTGATTAGGTGTTATATAAATAAAACTGAAATGAAACTGGGGCAGCGTGGAGTTTGCATGTTCTCCCCATGTGTTTGCGTGGGTTCTCTCCGGGTACTCGGCCTCCTCACACAGTCCAAAGACATGTAAGAAGTGGGGTTAGGTTAAATGGTGATTCTAAATTGCCCATAGGTGTAAATGTGAGTTTGAATGTGGTTGTCTGTCTCTATGTGTTAGCCCTGCGGCAGACTGGCGACCCTGCCTTTCACTATATGACAGCTGGGATAGGCTCCAGCTCCCCCACGATTCTGATAAGGCTAAGCGGAAGAAAATGAATGTAATGGAATGAATTGTAATTGAAACTGAGTTCCACAAAAATAATGCAACATAATATTACCAAACATAAAATTTGAGAAATTTTCTTAGCACACTGTGGGCCTCTTAGTATCAACTAAGACTGTTTAAACTCAACAACCTTCTTGATTATTGTTGCTGTTCAGCTCCATCCATTTATAAGCACAGTATATCAATCGTCTAATGGTTGCTTCCAGCAGGACAACACAGCATGTCGAATTATCTCACCGTGGTTTGTTGAACATGACAATGAGCTCACTGTAGTCAAATGGCCTCTAGTCACCAGATTTCAGTCAGCTGTGTCATCAACTGCACATTCACCTGAGGATTTTAAAATAGAACAAAGAAAACTGACAGGTCATTATTACATTCATTATATTTCTGGCCAATTTGTACCCAGCAGCTATGCAGGGACATTATATTATATATCAGTTGTGATTGTGGCCGCCTGGAAATTTCCAGATTATCTTTTTTTAGCCCTGTTTGTGGTCTAACCCTCACCTGAGGGAAATGGGAGTTCCTTAAGTGCTCACTCCTCTGTTGTGTTTATCTGTTATTTGCTAACTGTGTCTGGAATTCAATCTGAGTGGACATTTGGATTTTAGAACTTATTTATTGGTAGCTGCTGCAAGAAGTAACTGCATCCAAGGCTGACTTGTGAATTAAAACAGTAAAGTTTTGGACTGGAGAGCTAAGCAATAACCTAGAGCTCACTAGAGAGTACTGTAAAGCTAGTGGTGGCTGAAGATTGTGGCGAGTTCTCTATAGGTGTATCACTATCAGTAAATAACACTTAACACTGCCGTATGGTTATTCATTATAAAAAATACACATTAGAGGTGTTTTAATTGTGTGCATTTAACATTTATATCCACAATTTAAACAGTCAGCAGTTTTAAAGTCAGCATTTCTACTTTTTTTATTCAGGGGTCCTGTGATTCCTTTTAATCATATTAGAGTGTTTACCACGTTAAAAATGGTTTCCGGACAGCAGAGAACTGATTAGAGTGACCATAAAGAACACAACCCCTGGCCTTGTCAAGTAGGGCAAATGTACTGAATGGCAGGGTGCAGACTGTATAAGACAGATGTGTGCAACCGTTTAACCTGTGCTGGATCGGAAAGTTTGACATTAGATCTGCAGTAGGGGTTGCATTGTACTGTGCTGCCAGCAGAGAAGTTAGTGTATTTTGTTTTAGAAGGGTTTTGATGTCATTTCCTGTCTTTAAATTTTCTAGACTTTGAGTTGTGTGGTAAAATTATATAGTCGTTGTGTATTTTCTAGTTGTAGGTTGCACAGTGTTTGTGATATATTGTGGGTTTGTGTTATAGTGTAAGTAAGTACTATATCAAACTCTTGATTGATGTGAGACCATGATTGTTCCACATTTAAAAACAGCATATTACTTTTGTGACCAGTTGTGGCTGCAGGTTTCTTCCTGTTAAAAGTGAGTTTTTCCTTCCCACTGTCACTAAGTGCTTGCTCATAGGAGGTTGTTTGATTGTTGGGGTTGTCTCTGTATTGTTTAGGTCACAATATAAAGTGCCTTAAGGTGACTGTTGTGATGATTTGGCACTATAAATAAAATTGTATTGAATTGACATATTGGCTGCTTTCAGTCTATTAAATGGTACTTCATAGGTATTGCTGTCAAGGTAGCCTGCCAAACCACTCACTGCGTTGATCTGTTTGTCGAGAAGACATTATCTCTGGCTATGAGTTAAGCTTGTGTCGATCCTGTGTAACACGTTCCACAGATTTCAGGCTAAAGTCCTGGCAAGTACGGTAGTGCAGAATTAGAATTGGAAACCAGGTGACTCAAAGTGATTTAGGTGTAATCTGGTACGTGCAGTGCTTATGTAGCTGTATTTTTTTAAATGCCTTTTATTACTACTGAGCATTTATTTTGTACATGTAGTCCTAAAAAATATCAACATGCCTCATTTTAGAATTTACTAAAAAAAAAAAAAAACCTGGGTTTGGCTGTTTAATAATTGAGAAATGGCTTTACACTTAAGGCATGTTTAAAAAAAAATAGCAGTGGTGCCTATTTCTTGAAGAAATTCAGGTTTCAAGTAGGGCTGGGCGATATGACCCAAAATTCATATCTCGATATTTTTTAGCTGGATGGCGATATAAGATATATATCTCGATATTTTTTTAAGCCATAAAGTAAGAACAAAAAGAGAGTTCTTAGTTAAAGCTGTGTCCCAGATGTCACACAGGCACTTTTATTAACATTCAGCACAGATGTACATGAAAAATTACTCAAAAATAAATTATGAGCTTTCATTAAATAATAATGCTCCATAAATAAAATAAAACAATGTTGTTTTTTGTGCATAACAAAGAGCTCACAATTGTGCAGTCAAAATGTAAACTAAAAGACGCTGAGCGTAATAACAAAGACAGACAGATTTCACAGCAGCTCTATTTCCAAGTTCTACTGCGTGACTGACAGCCTGGAGTTTGAAATCCACTTCATAACCACGTACGTCTCTTACAGGTGCTATTTATGGTCCTTATACACACACAATACGGTAATATTACGTTGAAGCACAGTACGTATCACTCCGCGAGGCTCCTCGGTAGCCGTAATGCGCCGACAATCTATCAAGCGGTGCAGCTTCGTAGCTTACCAAAATCGTACTCAAACATTTTTGACAGATTGCTGAGCGCCGTGTTCCACATAAAATCGGCTCGCGGCCATCAAGCACAACCATATTTTTCATACATACATAAGGCTCGCTGTCAACTTTTGAGAGAATGAAAGGATTTTAGGCTATGCAGCCCGTAGGGACTAGCGCGGTTAGCTCGTTAGCATGGTTAGCTCGTTAACACGTTGACGCCGTCCAGCCCCACGCATGGGGTGATGCGCAGTAACTCGTTAACGGAGATTTGCCGTGTCCATCTTGTCGCTGCCTGCACGTGAAGCGATGGGGGAGGAGGGGGAGTTGTGTTCAGTGAAGGATAGAGGCGAGGCGGAGTAACGTTGCATAGAGACAAAAGTAGACGAAAGAGAGGCAAACTTGCGGCTCCACAACTATAAGTATAACGTAACATAGATTATATCGATATAAAGGATATTGTCACATCTTATATCTCGTATAAAAATATATCGATATGTTTTAAAAACTCGATATATCGCCCAGCTCTAGTTTCAAGGATAAAATGTTATGCTTTATGCAACATTGGTATTCATCAGATACGTCTAAAGCACGCACTGAGAAAATTTGTTGTGATTCAGAATTTAAAGGAGACGGAAAATCAGTGCCAATATCTGTCCTTACTCATTTTCTCCTATTTTGACATGGCTGCATTCACTTTGTGAGCAGCAAAATGCTTCATGTGTGGGAGTAGCTTACAAGCTGACTCTGTATTAGCCAGGCTTTAAAGATGAATCAAATGGAAAATGGCTATCTCATCCTGTAATAAAACCCCATTCAAGTTGTTGGGATAATATTAATGTTTTTATTTCTATTTATTTATTTTAAACAAGCTTCATATAATATCTTTTTTTATACATAACACAACAACACATAACAACTTTTAAGTTGTTATGTGTCTTTCCCACCAAACTTTAAATGTTTGGTGGGAATGGCTTTGGTTTGGGGACTTTTAGTGACCTTCAAATCAAATGCATCCTTATGGGCTCTGCAGGAACAGTCTGCTTGAGTCAAACTCTGCCACCATGCGCTGGCACTTTGACCATTATTTTCACCACCACAGACTAGTCATGCCGTTACTAAGATTAAAAAAAGCATCGTGTACAGCATCTGCTTATCTGTGGTTTTTTGCTTGGGTATTTGGCAACTTGGAGAGAAGGATTTTGGATGTGCAACCTATGCAGATGTGCTTGTGTCCAGTCCTTCACAAAGACCACAGCACATAGCACCATTTCCATTGGGCTATGTGTAGGTCGAATGGTGACTGGTCAAAAAGTGGACCTGAACAGGAAAGGGGGCAACAATGGAGTTTGCAGAGAAGGAGACAAGTGCATAAGAAGCAGCATGAAAAGCACAAAGTAGCTGCAGGGGACAGATTTCATTGTTTTTAATACTTCAGCTATTTATGTTATGACATCAGTCTTCTCTGTGGTTGCCTGAAAGACCAACAACAACACAAGCAAGAGCAATGCTATGCATATGACCTAATTGCGAAAAATTTCTTTATGCTACAGTCACACTAGGAAAAACTGTTGTTGGAGACCATTGCGTGACCACAGTTATTGTGACTATATGCAATGAGCTTGTGTACTCGTTGCCTTTGAAATGGTTGCTTCAAAGATGAGGACCAGGTCTGAGATCACTCGCAGTTCGTTCATGCCTTCAAAGCAACTTTAGGTGTCAATATACCCTCCACAGTGGTTGCTTCTCTCAGCGCTGTTTAGAGCTGGGCGATAGAACGATAACGATATGTATCGCGATATAACTTTTACTCGATAGAGAAATTAAGCTATCGCGATAGACCTCGCCGCTCTTGTCCTCTTAAAAAAAAAAAAAAAAAAAAAAAAAAGGTCAGCCGATCCAAATTCAGAAGCGCAGAGCCGAACCAATCACAGCCGCAGCGTCACGTCGCGTGACTTGTTACGTACAGCACAAGTGCCAAGCCGCACGTGTGTTTGTTTGGGAAGCAGCCAGCGGGTAATGGAGCCAGCGCGTAATGGAGGAAATGAGTGTGCCGACTAGAAAAATCAACCGAGCGTGACCGAAGAGAAAACAGATGATGGTTCCAATGCCGGAGAGATTGTCGAACGGAAGAGCCATAGAAGCTCCGTAGTGTGAAGGTATTTCAGCTATTTCAAGTCTGACAAAAAACAGAGTAGCGTGCACTGTAAATTGTGCCGAAAGCAAGTCTGGAAATACAATAAACTGGTGCATGCGTCACACTGTGCGCCACGTTATTGTTTCGGTGAAATGAATTTCTACAATACTGTTACTGTTAATTCTACTCTCTGCAGTGTTTAAATGCTTACATATACACACAGTTACTGTCGGTCCACACATACGACTCTGTTCTGCTTCTATGCCCCAGCTTTGTTTACTTTTTCCCACCGAGGCTTCTAGACTTCTGATTGGCCAACATTTCTGCACGGTTAGGAATCTAGCGCCACCTGCTGCTTTGGCATGTTCATAGCAGCGTTTTCCTTCATTTCTGCCTTTACGTGTGGACGGGATTATTTTTTAAAACGAAAACGGAAAATCTCCGTTTTCAAAAATACCCGTGTACGTGTGGACGTAGCCTCAGTCTCTGACTGGAAGCGCTAATTCGTCATTCGGCTTTTGTCAGACTAAAGTAACTGTTAAAACTGTTTGAAAAGCTCAGCTATACAACAAGGAGAGATTGAGAATTTCCTTTTAGTTCTCAGTTTATTTGATATTGACAAAAGTTAGTCAGTTTTGTCTGTTCTTCTGTAAAACAAACTAAGATTTATTTTTAGAATTAATATTTTGTTTCTAAGTGGAATTGACAATTTAGTCTGTTTTGTTTGTTCTATTTTGAAACTTAAACGCTTTAGCGGCTGCCTTTTGTGTAGTTTGCAATATTTGCCTTTATTTATCTGAAAAAGTCTCATGTTCCTTAAGTACATCTACCTTGTTGAACTTATTATGGGAAATAAATATTTAAAAACAAGCTGCTGATAATTTCACATTTTACTTGTGAGCAACGGCACATTTAAATCTTACAAATATAGTTATTTGGCTTATATCGTGATAGATATCGTTATCGCCTGAAATGAAAAAAACATATCGTGATATGAAAAAATCTCATATCGCCCAGCTCTAGCGCTGTTACATCATCATACAGATGCAGACATTTATGCCCGTTGTTAAGGCACAAGAAGCCACGGGGTTTAACGGCAGCTGGCATCCTTGTACATGCAGTGCTGCCATCTTCTGTTTCAGTCCGTTATTACACTCTTAAATACTACTACTTATTCCTGCATCTTTTGGAATCTTACAAAGCTTCAAACGACGCGTCGACTATTAAATCAGTCGTCAACGATTTTAATAGTCGACTAATTGTGGCAGCCCTAGTGCCTGGTACAGGTCCTTTTTTAGTACCTACTCTGCCAGGGTTCAAAGTGGTCCAAGGTAATCCAAAAATGTGACGTTGACAGATAGCATGCCAGTGATTGGCTGGTCAATGGCGTCGCTCGAAGCGTCATAAGAGCATCTTGCTCTTGCGTTTATATAGAGACATAACCAGAATACAGCTGGTTGTTGACAATCTTCATAAACTGGATGAGAAACACTTGCAAACCTTTGCCTTCGTCTGTCTCAGAGTAATTGCAGTCAGTCCGAATTGATTACTTAGAGACTAGAGGTTAAGGTTGTTGAAAGCTCAACCTCTAGGTGACCAGCTGCTTGCTGCAATTTCATGCAAACAGTCTTGTCAAGCTGCAGTTGACAAGACAACTTGTCAACTGCTGAGCACATAAACAGAGTGTTTTGGAGGACTTAGATTTTGAAGTTGCAGCTGTGATGTTTGGTACACTTGAGGTGCAATTACTAGGCAGATAAAAAAATTCATCACGCCTTAATATGTCTTATTGGTTGTTTTTTCCAATTCTAAAAAGCGTTTTCTTAATTAAAATATTCCATCGGCCTTAAAATGTAACTATAAAAATAAAACTATAACCAAATTTTACTTCTAAAGCACCAACATGAAGATTTTCAGCACTTGTTACCAGTTAAAATCAACAGTCTCACTACAGACAAGAGTAAAATGTGAATAAAATTTAAAAAGTTGTGTCGTTAGACACTAAATGTCTTTACACATGCACTGCTCTGTGGGTTTCTAATTATTACCCAACAGAGGGACGTGCGAGAACACGTTTGGCGCAGTTGGTTTGGACATTAAACGGTCTTTAACCTGCGATCTTCCCACAAATGAGCCCATGTGAGCACAGTGCAAGTAACAGTTAGATCTATTCAAAGTGGGTGACGTATCTTCCTGCTGCACTCAGCCCTGTCAAACCACACAGAATATTTCCAGTTGTCAAAATGCGTCTGAAGTGGACTACTTCCTGTTGTGTACTGCATGTGAGAAAGGACAGACCTGGTTCTCATTGTAAGGAGTTCATGTGTGAAAAATACTCTGAGCTCTTGTCAGTCATCTCTATATCTGGAGGTGGCTACTGTCTCAGGCTGCTTCAAAAGTAGCCATTAGTCTATTTAGAGAAAGCTTCTGTTTTTTGTCTGTAGAAATTCATAACCAACATGCTGACGTGCAATGAATGGGAGTGGCTATAAATGTGGCTCTTGGACTTTTTGATTAGTTAGTTTGATAATGAACTCTGGCTGGTGTTTTACACATTAGATTTGCACAAGAGTAGAACTTGTGGTCTTGGATGATTTGAGTAAAACATTGTACTTGACCTGGCTTCACTGTTTCTACTGTCCTCTTTGTACTTGTTACATCAGTGTTATACTTAAGGCATCCATAGCCCACTTGGGTCTGTATGCTTTAGGTGGTCAAAGTGAAGCTCTGTAAATGTCCACGTGCCTTTAGTTTTGTTGTAATCATGACGAATAGTCCGCAGTAACACTACACTACAAGGCCCTCACTATGCATTTGTTCTCCAAACAGACTCTTAAGAGGAAGGAGTTGAAATAAACATGTTAGAGGATAAAGTTGTGGCTTAATCATAACAAGGACACACACTACTCAGAGCATTCTTGATTGAAAATAATGAGGAAAAACTGGAACAGCACAGATGGTAGATGTTTAATTTGTAGTAAAGAGAGCAAACGTCCGTATCAGATTTGATTGATGATGCACCTGATTAAAGACCTGTGACTGTTAAAATTAAGGTAGGTAAAACTTCATTAATAGCTGCCTTTGTATATACACAGAAAGGTTTTGAGCTGAAAGGACTTCAGCCTAATTTTCGCCTGACGTTTAGCAGTTGTAGATTCAAGAGTCAAGAACTTGGTTTAGCAGTTATTTGAAAATGCGTCACTTACATTTTATCACTGAACTAGAGATTTTGTTATATTTAGGTTGCAGATATGCAAGTAAACAGTCCCACACATTTAGCGTGGAGGGCCTCAGCTCTGAGTAGCGAGTGTTTCAACAGAGAGTAGAGAAGCTTGGGGTGCATGTGCGAGTGTGTGTAGGAGTGAAAGGTGTGTATGTGTGTGTCTGTCTGTAAGAGTAATTGTGGTGCTCTGCAGTCTGCTGGAGCTCTTGGCCCATCCCCCACCCCTGCTGGCTGGTTATTGAGCTCTACTGCTATGCTTCAGCTGGCTCTCATACACATAAACACTCACGCACAGAGGAAGCAGCAGCTTAAAGAGAGATATCGTAGCTGTAAAAAGTCATTGGATTGATAAGACTGGTGTGAAGATAAGCTTGAGAAGCCAGTGTTTCATTTTACTGAGAAATAAAAAGGTCCTCAACTGAAGTTTATGTTTGTGTTGTGTGATAATCCAAAGGGCAACGACAACATCAACACCATGAGTGCTGGAAAGCTGCCACTTTCTACTCAAGTTGTCTTTTTATATTAGTCATTTAACTCTTTATAACCCACAGCATTGGTACCTCTCGTCATTGGTACCTCTGTTTCCTTAAATGTTCGAAGATAATGATGCCGTGCATCAATAATTTGGTCTTTCTTGTTTTAAAGCCCGTCTATATTTGCTAGCCTGCTGAGCAGGTTGCTGATGTGGTGGTCCATACTATTATCCAGCTGCTTTGCTAAAGAAGACATTAGGGCTGCTCAATTAATCGAATTTTAATCACGATTACGATCTGGGCTTTCAACGATCATTAAAAATGACTGAGCCGACTATTAGCCCCTCCCTAATTTATCCGCGACACCTTAAAGGCCGGTCCGTGAAAATATTGTCGGGCATAAACCGGTCCGTGGCGCAAAAAAGGTTGGAGACCGCTGATTAAGAGGACCCGAGGGAAGCTCGGAAAGCTAAGCAGAAGTTATTTGGAGAGTGACTGCCGTTGGTTGAAAAGAGAGTTAAAAAAAAAAAAAACTTCAGTGGTGTTGCACACTATTTTATATTATTTTTTTAAAGTTATTGTTAACCCTTTAAAGCCGGTCAGAGCAGCACGCTCCGTTTTGCGTAACTATTTTTAAATCCCTGTAGAATCTGAACCGTGTAAGCTAGCGCAATAATTTGTTTTGCATATGAAACCGGAGGAGTTGTACTTACATCTGATGCCATCAGCTTGTCCTAGGTCACGGTTTCGTTCCACATATAGCTTTGCAAAAATTGCATAAAAAGCCTTGCAGGAACAAAAACATAATATTCCAGAAACACGCTTTGCCGTTCCTATCAGCTGTTCGTAACACTTCCCACAGTAAAATGATGCACCTGCTGTTTTCTTTGCAAATTTGCATCATAGGATTGTTTTTTGTTTTTCCTGCAGTGTATAAAAATTGCTGTATCTCCAAAATAAAACTATGAAGACACTCAAAATAAATTTCCTGTGGTGGGAAACTATTTTTTTGCAACTTTATTGTATTTAAAGTTTTGAGGGATAAACCTCTTAAATTTCTCCAAGTAGAAATATATGTAAACAAAACAAAAGCGATTTTCAATTTTTTTTGTAGTTTATTGCACTTTTTTGCAATTTATGTAATTACTATGGACTTAATGCATACATATTATTAAAATATGGGCTATAACAGTTGTATTGATGTATAGCAACTTGAAATGCTCCCACAAATGGCACTACAACATGTAAAAAAAAAAAAAAAAAGCTCTGGTGGACTTGGTTCTATGGTAGGTCTTAAAGGGTTAAATAAATATCGTCAAATAATCGTGATCTCAATTTCAGTGAAAATAATCGTGATTATCATTTTTGCCATAATCGAGCAGCCCTAGAAGACATCATCTCTGGGTTAGATGTAGTCCAGGGCCACCGTCTTGGAGCTCGGCTTTGCCGGGCTCCAGAGCAAAACAATGACTACCTTTATCAGCTGCAACCCAAGACAGTGGAGTTGTTGTTCATTTGCAGGTGTAGCTGGTCTAGTGGTCAGCCATACATCACAAAGTACATTGCAAATGTTTGTAGAGGAGAAACTCATAAATGGATAAGGAAAACGTGTGCCTCTCATGGCAGTACCTGTCTTATGTCATACAGATGAAAAGTCACCTGTCTGCTCTCTCTGGTGGATGTTTTGGTGAGACTGCTTTTCTATTAAGGGGATTAATTACATTACAATTGCATTGTATGTAAAGGCCATTCAGCAATTTTTGTAGAACTTCTTAGGGCGCATTCCCCATTGGCTTAGAGATGTTGCTGTTAGCCAGAAGGTCTGTAGTAGAAGGTTTGGGTAAGATGTAGCTCACCTCATACTTTTTACATACCTTTTTTTTCTATGACAAAAACACTGGAAACACAAGCAACTATATTTTGTATTTTGTATTGAAACATTGAAATATTCCACTTGCTTTATTTTTTTTTTAAATGCATGCATCCACCATTTCAACCTCCACCCTTGTCTCTCTGTTTAACAGATGGTGGTGAAGACATACATGGACATGGATCAAGACTCAGAAGAGGAAAAGCAGCAATACCTCGGCCTGGCACTCCACCTTGCATCAGAGTTCTTCCTTAGGAACCCCAATAAAGATGTTCGGCTACTAGTGGCCTGCTGCCTGGCTGATATCTTCAGGATCTATGCCCCTGAGGCTCCCTATACCTCCCATGATAAACTCAAGGTTAGATACCAACCTTGGACTGAACACTGTCTTCAAGGGAGTCTTATAGTAGTCCAGATTTTTGATGATTAGACAAGTTGAAATGACAGCTGTCATCAAATTTATGGACTAAATCAAAATGTTGACTTTTGTTCACTTATTGGCCTGTTTCCTGGCTAATAGTTGAGTGTGTTTGATTGCTAGTTTATGGTGAACCAAAATGACCCTGAAATGTGCGTCTAGTGTGATCTCATGCACACACGCAGGGTCATATTGGTTTGCTGGGGTGTGGCTAATGTTAAAACTGTTAGCGTCAGTGGCTTTCTTTCCTAATGGGTTAACACATGCACCACATGCGGTTACACATTGCCCTTACTAGTGAGGGACCAAAGCTTAATCTCTTAAGTTTAGTAATTGTGCATACCCCTTTAAAAATGTGCTCAGATCTTATTGAGTCCATTAATATCATTTTACATCAAAAGTAAACAAAATTGAGTTGTGAATTAATGGCATGGTTGAATTTGCAGCAAGATTACAGCGTTGACGTCTAGTTCTTTCATTCAAAACCACGGCAAAGTTATTTTACCATGATGCACACCTCAAGTGAATATTGGTTGCAAGCCCTCCATTGAGCATCTTTGTCACTACCACTGTGAAACTTGTGTGTACTCAACAGCACTAACTCAATTTCCCAAAATTCCCTAGGACATCTTCCTCTTCATCACTAGACAGTTAAAGGGACTAGAAGACACCAAGAGTCCTCAGTTTAACCGATACTTCTACCTGCTGGAGGTAAGGTGCTAAAGGAGAGATCACTGTTCATGTTTGGAGCTAAAACAGTTTGGGTGACTAACAAAAAAAAAAGTAATTAATAATTTAATCTGTTTTCATGGAAAATTTCCATTCTCTGTTTCCAGCTACTGAAATAGCAGGATATGTTACTTTGCGTTGTCATATTTAATAGTAAATATTTGATAGTATCATAAGCTTTTAACCATACACAGTCAGTGTGTTTATGGATTTTAGTTCAAGGTAAAGTACGTGGTAATAGTATTAACTGCTAAAAAAACCTAGTAACATTTATGGCTTTGTTGTTTTCTATAGAACCTGGCTTGGGTGAAGTCGTACAACATTTGCTTTGAGCTGGAGGACTGCAATGAGATCTTCATCCAGCTTTTCAAAACACTCTTCTCTGTTATCAAGTAAAGACTTTTGTTATTGCTCGAGTCTGTCAAACTCTTTTTACACCAGAGTTTAAAATATGTAACTTGAAGGAAAACCGATAGATGTGATTTATTTTAGCATAAAGACATGTATGCTTTTAGATTTTACTACTAAATGGGATTATAATAAACAATGTATGAATTGTTTATAGTTAGTTTTTGATTATCATTATTATTGTTTTTATTTTTGCTTGTTTAATTATTCCTCCTGTTATTACACTGAAAGGATTTCTGTCTTTCTTCCTTCATAGTAACAGCCATAACCACAAGGTACAGATGCACATGTTGGATCTGATGAGTTCTATCATCATGGAGGGAGATGGTGTCACACAGGAGCTGCTGGACACCATCCTCATTAATCTCATCCCTGCACACAAGGTAAACAGCAAATAACATAGCAATGTACAATATAAAATCAAAAGAATAATACACTTCACCGGATTTAATTTTCATTTTTCACCTTCTTTGGAACAGAATCTGAACAAGCAAGCATATGATCTTGCTAAGACTCTGCTGAAGAGGACTGTCCAGACCATCGAGACATGTATTGCAAATGTGCGTAGCGTCCTGCACTCAGTTGCATATTTTACCTTCTCCCTTGTATTTGTATTTGTAACGTTTTGTTTTTTTTAATCTAATGCAGTGTTTTATTTTTCATCTTTAGTTCTTCAATCAGGTTTTAGTGATGGGCAAGTCATCAGTCAGCGATTTATCAGAGCACGTCTTTGACCTCATCCAGGAACTGTTTGCCATTGATCCTATGCTGCTTACCTCTGTCATGCCACAGCTGGAGTTCAAGCTTAAGGTGAAGACAACAATCACAAAACAGACTTTAACCCTGTTGTTGATTAACAGTATGCATTTTTAATATTATTTAACCTTTGTGGTGTTGGTGTTTAATGGGTTGTCAACTTACTGAAGGTTAAAGGAAAAGCGGAGGACTGTATTTGACTAATCTAGATTCATCTTAATGAGATTTGTTTTTGTTTTTTAAGTAGCATAAATCTTTTTCTGGCTCCAGAAGGGGCCTGTGCAGAATGTGATTCATTACCTTCATGTCCCTTGAGGAGTGCAGGCTAATGGTTTGAATTAGATTTAGAAAGAAGTGAGCTTACAGACCTCTGTTGGCCACTCAGTTCTGCTTGAGGCTAGTGGCCAAGGCTTTGTTTGCTTCCTCTAATATAACATGCTGATTATATCTCTCCAGCATGTCCTGGGCCACCTCCCGGTGGGACATATCCAAAACACCTCACCTGGGAGGCATCCTTGTTAAACCTTAACTGACTCCTTTCAATGTGGATGTCTCAAATAACCGAACTCATCACCCTAAGGGAGAGGCCAGCCACCCTTCAGCGAAAGCTGATTTCCGTCGCTTGCTCTGTGGTCTTGTTCTTTAGAACAAGAAATCTTCATCATAAAATATGACCTGCTTTAATATATTTCAGTTTGTCATCCAATGAGCTCTGAAATTTAGCGAGAGCAAGAGTCATGTGGTAGAGCCGATAAACATCAGCCACAGACATCAGTAAACCTCGTCATGTTTGATATCAGTCAGCAAGGCGATATCTGCCAAAACGCACTCTTGGCTGAGATATCAGTGCATCACTGAGGTTTCATCTTGCATCACCACTGAGTAATGACTCGTCTGTTATCTTTCATTCACTTTTCCTTTTCTTAGTTAGATGCTCAGTTGTTTTGTTTGTCACGCAGATGTTTTTGAAGACCAGCTTTTCTTGTATGAAGTCGTTTTTGGTCATGACATGACTCTTTGAGTGCCCAGTACCTTTACACCATCACAGTAAGCCACCTCTGTATTGAGTCTGCCGGCATAACTGAGCCGTTTCTGTAGATACTGTTAGAATGAGTGACCAACAAGTGGGGAAAAAAATTCATACTTTAAAATAAAACTGTCTTCAAGGGAGTGGCTGAAACACACGCGCTGCTCTGTGTGTGCAGCAGTATGTGAAATGGGTCTGAGCACAAGATATGAACATTATTAATAACAGCTTCAAGATAAAAGCTGCAGCCGGTATTACAAATAAGTGTGTGTGTGTTGTGTTTGCAGAGCAATGATGGTGAGGAGCGTCTTGCTGTTGTACGGTTGCTGGCAAAGTTGTTCGGGGCCAAAGACTCTGAGCTGGCCTCGCAGAACAGACCGCTGTGGCAGTGCTTCCTAGGACGGTGGGTGACGTGAACACAGACATGAAGTAATGTTTTAAGCTGCCTCGATTCAGTCACGAGAGACACAGAAACGTGTAAAGAGATGGCATTATTGCAAAAATGTAATTTTTATTACAATTATATTAGTTAAGGAGAAGTTATGTAGAGAGAAGTGAATTTACTTCCATCATCTTATGATTTATCTATAAATTGGATCTGTAGTGTTTTAGTTGGGAACTGGTCTATCCATTTAGCACAATGGGGGAAAAGGGAAAGTTTCCTGGCTCCAAAAAGAGCTCAGATTAATGGAGAATTGGTGAACAGTGTAAAGTGTGACCTCAGCTCACCTATCAGTAAAATGTGTACAGATTTGTCCTGCTAGTTGGGTTTCCTACAGATTTGGATCCTATTCATGGTGTTGACAGGTGAGGGTTGGGGTGATGGGGTTATCTGTGCATGTGTGTATGCAAGCCACATGTTTTGGTAGTTAATTTTGAAGTATAATAATTAAGGTCAAAGGACAGCAAATGTTTCCCACACTCAGTGGACTTCACCCGGTAATGGAAAGTCCTTGTTCTGCTCTCCAATCTTGGGTCGTTTGGTGTTGCGGTGAATGCAAAAATTCTCTACCTGGTTCTGGTTACAGCAGCTGTCCAGAGCAGAACAAAGATCCCTTCATTTAAGGAGTCCTGTAAGGAGGTGGACTCAGCTCTCTATTTAGAGGCAGCTGAATAAAGGTTCTTTTTCAAACTTCGCTCTGTGCTTCACTATGGGAATCGTGACTTCCGTAGTTGGTCACACCAAGGCGATTCCCACAGTGAAACACCTGACTCTGTTATCAAAGAACCAGGAATTAAGTAACCCAACGTTCTAGTTTGAGCTTGCAGCAAGTCCAAGACTGTGGGGTTGAAGCACATCAAGCAGGACGTAGTCATCTTTGGTGATCTAACTGAACGATAGTGAGGACCACCACAAGAGCAACTTGGCCAGTGAGTCAGACAGCAGAGAAAACACAAGGCAGGAAGGGCACAGGCTCACTAATAAGCAGTGACTAACCTTTAAAAATAATAGCGAGGGGATTTTCCTCTAGTACTTTTATTGCAGAGAGGGCGTTTCCTGTGTAAAAACTTAAAGAAGAAAAGAAATGCTTAAAATAAGTGGCCAATTATTCTTTGGTGCCTGTGAGACCTGCCTATGTAAAGTCTGTGTGGGGAAACAGTGTAGGCCTCATCAGTCTTATTTACTAAGTTTTACTGAGACACTTTTTCTTTTACCTACAAAGTTTAATGCCTAATTAAATTAATTATGTGTAACTGTATTTTGGTTTCCAGGTTCAATGACATCCATGTACCAGTCAGGCTAGAGTGTGTAAAGTTTGCCAGCCACTGCCTCATGAACCACCCAGACTTGGCAAAAGACCTGACAGGTTTGCTTTGTTTTTTTGTGTTTGGGAGTTTTTCCACTTTCAGTCTTAACCCGCTGTTTTTCATCTTGATTTAACAGAAATATTCTTGCTTATCTTTATTATTCTTTATTCCCTCAGAGTATTTGAAGGTGCGTTCCCACGACCCAGAGGAAGCCATTCGTCATGATGTCATCGTCACCATCATTAATGCTGGGAAAAAAGACCTCAACTTGGTCAATGACCAGCTGTTAGGCTTTGTACGGGAAAGGACTTTAGACAAGAGGGTAAGATAAATATTTGTAGTACAGATATTGTAACGGGGATGTGTTACATTAGAACTAGTGACGTGTGGGTTTATTGGCTTGTCACTTAACGTTGTCATGGCAACAATAGTGTAATTTTAGTGCCATCATCAGTAGTTATTGACCTTATGAAGTGAATTATGTATAACATATGTTCATAAAAGAGATGAAATTTCCCTGAATGCAACATAATTTCTTTATCAAACAAGAAATAATATAATGTACTTCCAAAATCTTAATGACATTTTTTTCATCTTTAATCTTTTTCTCTTCCCTTTTCCTCCCTCTTGCTGCAGTGGCGTGTGCGTAAGGAGGCCATGATGGGCCTGGCTCAGCTTTACAAGAAATACTGTCTGCACCACGAGGCTGGAAAAGAGTCTGCCCAAAAGATCAGCTGGATCAAAGACAAACTGCTGCACATCTACTACCAGAACAGCATCGACGACAAGTGAGAACATGCAGGCTTTACAAATTGGACTAATGATTTACTGCTGCTAAGAATCAAATTCACAAAACCCACGAGGTTTACTTTTTATTTTCTATTGTTTGTTTTGTTTATATTTCATTTGCATTTTAAAAGGCAAAAGCGAATCTGCGAGGGCAAAAAAGTAAAAGTACTGAAGTTATTTTGTTTTTCATTTTTAGGAAAAGAAACAGTGCGGATAAGTTTTAGATTCAATTAATTGATAATTCTGTTAGGAGGACTGAGGTGAAATATTTGAGCATTTGTACCTTGTGACCTGCAGACCAGCCTTAGCAGCAACTCCGGTAATCAGAAATGAGGCTGACAGACCAATTCAGTGCACCACTTTACAGCACCAGGTCTTTGCTGCAGGCTAAGAGGACAACTTAGAGTCTGATGTGTTTTAAAGGAACTGTTTTCCTACAGTGTTTTTGATAATGAGTTTTTCTCCTGGATTAATGTTGCAGAATAAGGCTAGTTGTCCACTACTGGGTAGTGTTTAAAGCAGAGAAGGCCTTTAAACTTGCACCCTTGCTGATTTATTGATTTTTCTGTGTTTTCAAACAATTCTTCCTTCCTTTCCTGCAGGTTATTAGTTGAGAAGATCTTTGCCCAGTACATGGTCCCTCACAATCTTGATACAGAGGAGAAGATGAAATGCCTCTACTACCTGTATGCCTGCCTGGACACGAACGCTGTCAAGTCAGTAAACCCACACTAATGACACCATCAAATCATCATAGATACGTACAAATGAAAAATGACCAGTATATTTTTATATTACACACACCATAAAACTGCCTGGATTATTCTTTACACATGTATGCGTCCCGTAGAGTCTGTGTGACATAAATTTCATCATCTTGCGGTAACCGTAAGGGTCTTTGCGTATGTCTGTGTGCCTGTCTGGTTTTTGTGGCGGCGTGGACTTGTCTGCAGATAATTTGTTTTACAATGCACAACTTAGAAATGTGCCCCAGGCGGCAGACAAGTGGACTTCAAAGAAGCATAACAAGACTGAATACTTTTTTCTCTCTTGGTGTAATTAATTTTTGTTTTCAGGGCCCTGAATGAGATGTGGAAGTGTCAGAACATGCTCAGAGGCCTCGTCAAGGAGCTGCTTGACCTCCACAAGCTGCCAGTGGTACATTTATGCAAACACACGCACTGATCACCTGTTCCTCCTATTCTTTAAAACTATAACCTGGTTCTTTTTCTCTCTCTCTCCCTTTCTCTTAGTCTGAGGCCAACAACACGGCAATGTTTGGGAAGTTGATGAGTATTGCCAGTAAGTTGCAAACACACAAACACTAGACAGGTCCTTGTTCTTTAAGGCCAGCTTCTCTTTAAATCGTCTTTCTTTGATTGGTTGCCCCTCATAAGCACGGTTTGAGCAGCAAGTGGGTTATTTGTCCTCACACTAATAACCTACCTCCTGGCTGTAGCTTACCAGGTCATCTTCTAATTGGAAGGTTGGTAGTTTGATCACTGGCGGCTTCAGCCTGTATCCTTGGGCAAGATACTGAACCCCAAGTTCCTCTATGATGCTTTCATTAGGGTGTTAATGGGTGAGTGATGCATGTTGTATAAAGTGCTTAAAGTGCTCAGGTAAAGGAGAAAAGCACCATATACGAACCAGTTCATTTACCATTTACTCACAGCCGGAGATGTGTTCACATTAAAGACAGGCTCTCTCTTTTACATCACACAGAGCCAAGACTAGAAAAACTGTCAGAAACTAGACGAGTGTTTAAAGCAGTTTGAAACCTGAGCTTTTTACCCTGATTATTTGCATTTTTTTTATTTTAAACTTTGGCCCAGTATTAGTCCTAGTATCCACCATTGAAACAGTGTGTATTTGTGTATATATAGCACAGTATCACTATTCTTTAAAAAAAAGCAAATAGTGTCGTCATGGTTGCTTAATATGTCCAAGCGTGTTGTTCACAAATCATGAGGTCAATATTTGTCTCTCGGCCACACCAGTCCTCATGTCAAGGTGTCATTGTTGCAGTCTGTGGGTCAGCTTGAATTCTTTAGGTGCATAACTTACCGCCTATTATAACTCTGCCTTGTGTTTTCAGAGAACCTCCCAGATGCTGGGAAAGCTCAGGACTTCATGAAGAAGTTCAATCAGGTACTCGGTGAGGATGAGAAGCTCCGAGTTCAGCTGGAGATGCTCATCAGTCCGACGTGCTCCTGCAAACAAGCTGAGATTTGTGTGGTGAGATGACATGTTTGATGCCTCCTCTCTTTAATGGTTTGGTCCCTAATTTCAGTGCTGTTAGTTTGAGTGTATCAGACCAAAAGCACGAAATAACCAAAACAACTTTATTTTTCAATTAAAGGTCCAGTCAGTCAAAGAAAATGCAGATTTCTGTGACAGATTTCAGTCTTGAACTGTGATAGAGAGCAAAATAACTGCTAGGTGTACTTTTTCCCCCCTCTTAACCAGAGTTTTAATAATACATGACTTGCTGTGAATGTGCATGCATAATAACATGCACAGAATGACAAGTATTAAGATGTTATGATGCTGTTTATACTCTCTGCAGAGAGAAATCACTCGGAAGTTGACGTTCCCCAAACAGCCCACTAACCCGTTCCTGGAGATGGTGAAGTTCCTGTTGGAGCGTATTGCTCCTGTTCACATCGACTCTGAAGCCATCAGGTCAGAAAAATTCACATGTGAACACTGATGGAACGGACTCAAAACAGAGCTAAGATGTTAACATGTGTTTAAGTTTAAACTCTGATTCCAGTAAACTGGATCACAGTAAACCAGTGTGTTTTTGTATAGTCTCCAAAACAGGTAGTTGTATGACTAGCAGTGTGTCTCTTCCCCTCACTCAGACTGCTTCATGCCCTAGCTTTGTCTCTGTCATTGTGTAACACTTTACCATAGACAGACTTTCCTCATTCACTGAGACACCTAGTGGCGATAAGGTGTAACTGCAGGCCTCTGGCAGGGCATAAGTTTAACCCTTTCTTCCTTGTGGAAAAACACCATTCTGAATAAACACATGTACTGAATGACTTTTACTTCTCATGCTTTGCAGTCTAACAGTTTCTACTCAACCCTTTTTACTTCCTGAAGCTGTAACCAAACAAATTTGGACATAAATTTGCTTAAAATAGGAGTAGTAATAATCTGTGTTTCATCTTTTACTTTAGTGCTCTGGTAAAGCTGTTGAACAAGTCTATTGAGGGCACAGCTGATGATGATGAGGAAGGTGTTACCCCTGATACAGCCATCCGCTCAGGACTGGAGCTACTCAAGGTACATGCTGTCACCAAAGTGTACTGAAATCAAATTGTCAGCACACAATAAGAAGAAGAACAAAATACCTGTAAGATGCTGCTTAGAAAACATTTCCCTCTCTGTTTCCAGGTTCTGTCTTTCACCCACCCCACCGCATTTCACTCGGCAGAGACCTACGAGTCTCTGCTCCAGTGTTTGAAGATGGAGGATGACAAAGTTGCAGAGGCAGCCATCCAGATTTTCAGAAACACTGGGCAGAAGATCGAGACGGAATTACAGCAGATAAGATCGTAAGTGACATAAATTTACAGAGACGTAAATGCGCCAGGAGTCTTTACAAGAGATGTGCCTTTACTTTCAATATACTCGGTGCTTCACCACTGGTAAATCATTAAATAACAGCACTATACATTTGAAGATGCTAAGTTAGGGGTTAAAACAAATTACAAAATTAGCTGTGTTGGTCTTTAATCACTTGTTCTTGTTTGTCCATCAGGACTCTGATTCCTATCTTGCATCAGAAGGCCAAGCGGGGCACCCCTCACCAGGCCAAGCAGGCTGTTCACTGTATTCATGCCATCTTCAACAACAAGGAAGTGCAGCTGGCACAGATTTTTGAGGTATTCAATTATTCCACTTGAGCAATCGTATGATTTTACATCACCTCGATTGCATATCAAATATGTGGCTGCTTTATTCAAACATTTTGTCATCTTTCCTTTATTTGTATTGATGTATTCACACCGTTTGTTTCTTCTTCCAGCCTCTGTCACGTAGTCTGAACGCAGACGTCCCAGAGCAGCTCATCACGCCTCTCGTGTCCTTGGGCCATATCTCCATGCTGGCTCCAGATCAGTTTGCTTCCCCAATGAAATCCATTGTTGCCAACTTCATCGTGAAGGACTTGCTCATGAATGACCGGGTAAGTGAAGACCCCTGTATGTAGGCAAGAAGAGTGTGTGTGTGTGTGTGTGTGTGTGTGTGTGTGTGTGTGTGTGTGTGCGTGTGTGTGTGTACGCACGCACGCGCACAAAAAGAAAAAGTGAAAATCTGATTGGCTTGTGCCTTTGTTACTTCAGTCGGTAGGAAACAAGAATGGAAAACTGTGGTCCACTGATGAGGAAGTCTCACCGGAAGTTCTTGCTAAGGTAAGAGGTGATTTCAGTTGTAATACAGTCTGTTTGAGGTTCTTCATCAAAACTCTTTTTGTGTCATTATATTTTAAAACCAGAATCTTTATAACGAGGATCTTTCTCTTTTTAAATTTCTGTTCCCAAAGGTTCAGGCCATCAAACTGCTCGTGCGTTGGTTACTAGGAATGAAGAACAACCAATCCAAGTCAGCGAACTCCACCCTGCGCCTGCTGTCAGCCATGTTGGTCAGCGAAGGAGACCTCACAGAGCAGAAGAAGATCAGGTACCTGGGGCTGGAGCTCCCTTTGCTGAGTGACGGCTGTTAAAAGTCATATGTGTGGGAGTGCTTTGGATGGAGACCTTAATTTTTCTTGGCTCATGTTTTGAGGTGACCGGTTGTTTTTTTCCTACTCCTGACAGTAAATCGGACATGTCCCGTCTGAGGCTGGCTGCAGGTGGAGCCATTATGAAGTTGGCACAAGAGCCGTGTTACCATGAAATCATCACACCTGAGCAGTTTCAGCTGTGTGGCCTCGTTATCAATGCAAGTCTCGCCTTCATATCAGACTTTAGTGCCTCTGTCATCGATGAAAAAGTAAAAAAAAACAAAAAACTTCATATCCACTGACGCGGTTTGTTCCTCCGTGCAGGACGAGTGCTACCAGGTTCGTCAGATCTTTGCACAGAAGTTGCACCTGGCTCTTGTGAAATTGCTGCTGCCCCTCGAATACCTGGCTGTGTTCGCTCTGTGTGCCAAGGACCCGGTGAAGGAGCGCCGCGCACATGCCCGACAGTGCCTCCTCAAAAACATCTCCGTCCGCAGAGAGTACATCAAACAAAACCCCCTCGCTCAGGGTCAGTTCTCTACACCGAAACATCAGTTTTTAATGTGCTCTTTCTTAGATGGCAGTTTAGATGATGAAAGAGGATCGTTTAATCCAAATGTAGTACAAATTGTTACTAATGTCATGTTAATATTAGGCTTTTGAGTCAGTTGGAAAAACAGCTTTTGGAATAAGTACTTTAGTCAGATGTTGTTAAGTCACTGCATAATTAAAAAAGCATCAAACAGAAGAGAGAAACATGATGATAATGGTTATTTGTTGGTTTGTTTTTATTACAGCGTTCAGAACAGCTTTGTTTTTGTCCTGCCAAAGGTCATTTTACAGTTTTATGTTTGGCTTTTCTAATTCAAACACAGCAACACAGAAAAAGTAGCAGCATTGTTGGCTGAGATTTATTGAGATACTTATTCAGGAAGTAACATTTCACCTGGCGTTTTCTTTTTCCCCACATTGAAAAAGGGGACATAGAAAGTTACTCACACGCATTAAAATTAGCTATTGTCTCTTTCTCCTCAGAAAAACTTGTCTCTCTTCTTCCTGAGTATGTGGTTCCTTACATGATCCACCTGCTGGCTCATGACCCAGACTTCACAAAACCGCATGAATATGAGCAGCTCAAAGACATCAAAGAGTGAGTGTGTTTCGATTTAGTCTCCTGCTGAGACTGCCTTTCCAAAAATGCTCTTATTTCTAAATTGCTCTTTTGTTCTATTATAAAGTCCAGTGAATACACATAAGTGATGATCGTACAGCTGTGGCATAAAGAATACTTATTTTGTGTGTGTGTGTGTGTGTGTGTGTGTGTGTGTGTGTTTTCATATATAGATGCCTGTGGTTCATGCTTGAAGTGCTGATGACCAAGAATGAGAACAACAGTCATGCCTTTCTTAGGAAGATGGTAGAAAATATCAAACAAACAAAGGATGCTCAGTGTCCTGATGATGCAAAGGCCAACGAGGTATGTAATAGTGTTACTACAGTTTTGCATTTTAACATTTAAAAACATTTGACTGGACGTCCAGTGTAGTTTATATAATAGAGTTAATACTTTGAATTGCATTTACAGTTTGCCAGTAAACTATAAATTTGAGTCATTCCTGTTCTTTAAAATTACAAAGTAAAATCTTTGGATTCTGCATTATTGGGCAGACAGTGTGTTTAGCAATCGGGCAACTGAATGGCTTTCTTTCATGTTGTGATTACAGAAACTGTACATTGTCTGTGACGTCGCTCTCTTCGTGATCGCCAACAAGAGCACTGCGTGTCACCTGGATTGTCCGAAAGAGCCTGTCTTACCCTCCAAGTTCTTCCTCATACAGGACAAGGTCACACACACACCTTAGTGTTTTCCTAACTGTAACCTAATTGTAACCCTGACACTAAAACCACATTTTGAGTCTTCAAATTCAGGGGAACAGCCCTTATTTTCTCACCATAAGGGCTGTTTGTCCCCACAAGCATAGTAAACTTCCAATTTTTGGTCCCCACAAAGATATGCGTCTCACACACACACAGGAAAATGGTTAGGGTTGGACACATTTGGTCATCTCAGCTAATCGAGCGGTTTGACTCTGGGGATGGAAAGTGATTCATGCTGGTATAGAGCTGGGAAATTGTGCTTATGTGCAGTTAGGAATCTAAATCATGACCTTATATATGTTTTGGGTTTACGGTGATCAGTTGTCTTGTTTTTAATTTCTTTCAACAGGACTTCAAAAACGATAAAGAGTATTTGACGGCAGAAATGAGACAAATGCTGCTCACTGGAAAGGTAAATGCACGACACCGAGGCTTGTTACGTTACATTAGGCTTGTTACCCACAGTTTGCCAGTAAACTCTAAATTTGAGTCATGATGTGGAGCTAAGAGGTTTAAAAATTTTTCCACGTTATTCTGAGCACAGAAAGCTGAATTCTCTTTCACTATGTAGCCCAAACCAGCTCCTGTGTTAGGAGCAGTGAACAAGCCTCTGACGGTACCAGGGAGGAGGATCTTCACCAAGACCACCACAGCTTCAGACACAACCAGTAACACCAGCACCAACTCCTCTCCTCTGAGCTCAACAATCAACAAGAACAGGTAAGCACGCAGACACAGATGCTACAGGCGCTCGCTCTTAGACATAAAGTTTCCGGTATCACTGACACTCTCTGCGTCTCGCAGTAACAGCAGCTCTACCATTGAGTCATCAGAGAGCAGAGCACAGGAAAACAATGAGAACCCAGTCATCAAGGCTGAAGAGGTGAAGAAGGTAATCTCACGTGGGAACTACACATTCCTGCGTTTAAGCACTGCTTTTACTCAACTGAACTCTTATTGCCGTTTCCCAGGTCGAGCCCAGTCAGAAAGCAGCTCCCGATGCCGGGACAGAAGCGTCGCCTGTCAAACGACGTGGTCGCCCGCCTAAATCAGCTGCTGCTGCTCCAGTAGCAGCTGACAAAGAGGGAGGAGCGGCACCAGTGGGGGGTGGAACCAGCAGAGGCAGGAAAAGGGCAGCTGACCCCAACTCGAACCCGTCTGCAGAGTCAATCAACATCAAGATGTCAAAACAGCAGCAGCAGAATGACGAAGGGACAAAGAGACAGATTGACCTGCAGAGGTGAGGTCTGAGAATGAGAGGAACGTGGTTTGCTGGATTCAGATCTGGTGATCGTGGAGGCCATTTGAGTACAGTGAACTCATTTTCATTAAGCTTTGTGACATGGCCCTTGGCCCTGCTGGAAGCAGCCATCAGAGGGTGCTATAATGCTCTGTGTGTACTAAGGAGCCCAGAGTGCTACAAGAAAGTACTCCCCACGTGATTACACCACCACCAGCAGCCTGAAACATAATACAAGCCAAGATAGATACTTTCATAGTATTTACACCAAATTCTGACCCCGACCTTCCCAGTGTGGCAGCAGAAATTAAGCCTCAGTTTTGTGCTGTCCAGTTTTGGTGACATGTGTGATCTGCAGCCTCAGTTTTCTGTTCTTGGCTCACAGGAGTGGCACCCGGTGTGGTCTTCTCCTGCTGTACACCATCTGCTTTAAAGTCAAACTTGTGTGTTTAGAGATGCTCGTCTGCATACCTTGGTTGTAATGAGGTATGCACAGTTATTGCTGCCTTCCTGGCAGCTCACAGCCTTCTGGTTATTCCCCTCTGACCTCTGGCATCAACAAAGTATTTTCTCCCAGAGAACTTTTGTTCGCTGGATATTTTCTGGGATCATTCCCTGTAAATCCCAGTAGATCAGCAGCTTCTAAAATACTCATACCATGGACCATACCATGTTGAATCCCTTGAATCACCTCTCTTCCACTTTTTGATGCTCACTTTAAACCTTAGCAGGTTGTGGTGACCATGTCTGCATTACTGAGATGTTGCTCAAAATTGACCTTTTAGTTTTTACAGATGTTTGTACAAGTTGATGAACTCTTGGGGAGATCCCTGATTTAAAGGAACAACCTAAATATTATCTAAGGATTTGTGTACATGTTACGTTGATGATGATGATGATGATGATTGCGCCGACACTGACTCAAAACTTCGTCTTTCAGGTAAAGAGGAAACCACTGAAGGTGAAACCAAGACTGTAGAAACTGGGCCAGACTCTTCCTTATATCCTCCCAACCCTGCGTACAAGCTCCTCTGACTCTTAAAGCTTTCCTGGATACATTATGGACCTTTCTTAAAACACACACACAGGCACACACACAAACACACACACACTCTAGAAGGTTTTACCTTGTAGTCATGATTTGAAACTCATTGTATGTAGGTCTTACTCAGAATCATGTTATTTTTTTCCTTTGTGTTTGTTGCTCTTTGCTTCTTTTGTGGAGCCATTTTTAAGAAAAAACAGGATGGATATTTTACAGCCGATTTAATCTGGTTATGATTGTTGCTTATTAAATCCCCTGGGAAAATCCTACTGTATGTCTCTTGACCTCTTCCTCTTTGTGTCTGAGTTGCACAGTATTTTTTTTTTTATTATATTTTTTTTCTCATCGGTTTTTTACACAGTTATATTTTGTAAATATGCCTGTGTAACTTTCCACTGAAAACTTTTTGAATATCTAAGTGAAAACAGTTAAAATCTTTGCAGCAGTTGGCTTAAATATGGGAACACCTGATGCGTTTAACAGACGTACCGGCACCAAAATTTTATACACTTTGGTAAGTTTAGGTTTCTAACTTTGGTATGTTTAGGTGCTTTCGCTTGTTTATAGCATCACAAGGCCAGTTAGAAACTTGCAGGTGCTTCTCAAGTGACACCAGTAATGCTTTTAAAGGCCTTTTGATTTATTTCCAGTGCGTGTAAATGGACAAAATTAAGCGGTCAAGCATTTCTGGATACTGTGCTCCCAAGCTCTGCTCGCTGCCTCGTGCCCTGGACATGTCAGAGGCTCTGAAAATGAGCTGGGTTTTAATGACTTTTGTTTTCTTTTTTCTTTTTTTACTTCTGAAGTACGTCACTTTGGATTGCATAAATGATATATAACTATCCAAGTATGTGTTCAGGTTTTTGTTCATCTTTTATGATTGAATATTTTTTGTACTTTTGTCAGTTTTCTGTTGGGTTATTCCTGATTTTTAAGCATCGAGTGAGTGGATGCCATGTGGGTTGTGTTGATGACGGGGACTAAATATGCCTATACTCATGATCATATTTAATTTTTTCCAAAAAGAAAAAAAAAATAAATGCTTTTAGATGTTATGGTGCAGTGAGTTTGTCTCTATGCCTGTGTTTTGGAAGTGCAGATTTCAAAAACAGGTGATTTTTCCACTTTTTTTTCTTTTCTTTTTTTTATTCAAAGAAACATGACACTGTCACAATAAATAACCATGCTTTTTATACTGCGGATGCTTGCTTCCGAGGACAAGGAAAAAAAATAAGTCTCAACCCAAATGGAGAAACTGAGATGCAACAGGCCCCTTTTCTATGCTTGTAATCGTGCAATATTGTACATCATGAGGAAGACTGGGGAGGGTGGTGTCCGTTTTTGTCTTTTTCTTAGAAAATATTCGATCCAGCCATCAATGGTGCACTCTAGTGATAAGATGGCTCTTTATTAAGAACCAAACCCAGCTATTTACAAGTAAGGGAGATGGCGTGTGCATTCGGCCTGCCTATGAACTTCCTTTTTTTTCCCCCCATTGTGAGCAAAGACGGCTGCACATTAACTCCATGTTGCAGTGTAATACACTGCTGTGCTGGTAGGGACTGAGCTGGAGGTTAAGCAAAATAATTCCTTTATTAAAAACAGAATGGCCCCTTGTGTGGGGATGCATCTACACCCTTTCTCTAAATGCCAAACATGTTTTTACAGTCCATGTACCTCAAAATCAAAAATATGTGAAAACACTTCCCAGGTCTGCTATTTCACTTCATAGAATAACAGAGGAGTTCCAGCCTCTTTTACTACCTAGAAGACATAGTTCAAAGACGACCTCAGTGAGTGTTTTATTTGGCTGTGTAGTAAAGCATGTTTGGGAATATAGGACATCACCTATATACCTGTATATATGGCCAAAGCCTTTGATTGACTGGATCAGCAATAAAGTGTACAGCGCCGCCTCCTATTGGTTATGTTAATGAGCAGATCCTCAATCTGTGGCCGAGGATGTGCGTATGGTTAAAAAATAAAAATAAAACAGCACTGCAAACCCAAATCCTTAATGTCACTCATCAGAATCTTCCTCTCAAATGTCTGAAAAAAAATTCCATTCGCTTTCCATCAACGTGTTCGGTAGGGCTTTGGTTCCCTACCAGTGTAACGCCAAACTGGGTGGTGCTTGGTGGCTTTCCCCATCAGAAGTTCCAGGTGTCTGATTATATAGAATGAGTCCTGTGAGATCCAAGAGTGTAGGAGAGGGGTGTTAAACCAAACAAACACCCACTGCATCATCTGGCCAAATCAAAATAAAGGCAACAACATGAAAGGACAAACACGTGCACAAAAAAAAAAAAAGTTGGACTGTAGATGATAGCAGAAAAAGTGGCTGAGCTGGTTGTTAGCTCCTGTGCCATGAGGGCCAAGATTTTGGCTGTGCCACCCTTTAAAAAAAACAAACACCAAAATACATTCAGAGGGACTTCTCATGGATCACAAAAGCATGAACACATTTATCTCCTTACAATTGTAAACTAGGCATAGTTTATATTTAAAATAATCTGTTTTACAATGCCATGTAAGAAAAAAAAAAGTACATCCCCACTGTATTTTCAAATTTACACAGATCTATTTACAGATTTTTCTTCTGTGCATGTGTGCAGATGTTGGCAGATGTGTGTGTGTGTGTGATTTTGTTCTAAGTCTACATACAGAAAATAAAACCTGTACATCCAAACTTCTGTAGTGGATTGAGGCATCAATGAAAGGTTGTTCAGGAGAAAAAAAACATTACACTGCTCATGCACAGCACTATCCAGTCAAGAAAATTTAATCCAGCAAGACTTTTTTTTTTTTCTTTACAGTACTAAAAGTCTGTAGCAGAGAAACACACGGTCCAACTGGCTGCCGAAGGAATTAAACGGTAATGTAGTGTAGAAGCAGTCAGCAGGCTTTCCTTTCCTTACATTTTACCCTGGAAAATCCACCTGATTACAGCAGCTGTTCGATCCTTTACAACTTTAAGGAAATTTGTGGGGGGAAAAAAAAAATAATGTGTTTAAAGGGCATGGAAGACTGGAGGCATGGGTGGATTTCTTTTTCATTTTTTAAGGGTGGGAGGGCTTAATACTGAAATACACATATTGGGTAGGTGGGAGTAAAGACTCGGCAGGCAACGGGGTGCTGTGCATATTGGCAAATGCAGCGCTACTGGTGTTGACTTAGTAGCAAACAAACTGGTAATAAAAGAAGGCTCAGACTGCCATGGTGGATGGGGTGTTTGTTTTCTGTGTAACAAAAGGCAGTGGTGGAGGAGCTGACACTGTGATGAAGGGTTTTTGGATCCTCACACCTGGCTTCAGTTGCTTAGGAGCAGCTCTGTCGCCGTTTCCACGTCCCAGGATTTTGAAGACAAGGCCGCTATTACTGCATTCTGTATAAAAGGAGGAAAAAAAGTTGAAAAATGATTCTCATCTGAGAATTCGCAGATCTCACAAAGGCTGCAGAGAACAAGAACCACCAACTGCAGCTGGAGTCCATCCACGAGACAAGAAACCCACTGGAGAGAGCTAAATATACTGTTTGTTTGTCTTTAAGTACTGCGGTAATGTAAATGTTTGCATAAGCTTACTGCACAATAATAAATTCAAGAATGCATGCTCACGAACACAAATGAATACTTGTGTGTGTTTTGTGTAATCCATCTTGCAAGGCCAAAATTTACAAGGCTCCAGCCATTTTGAGAAAGTTATTTATACACTAGAGACTATTCTGAACTATAAAGTAAAGAAAAAAGATCCACAGACATAAAAAGGAAGGAATCTACATACTATCTACTACAACTACAATCTACTACTTAAAGCCTTAATTCTGGCAGGTAAGAAGGCCATCAGGAGGAAATGGTTGAGCCCCCAACATTAAACCATATGCACTGCTGAAGAACTTTACAGAGTGAAAAAAACCCCAAAAAAACCTATGAGTTGAGAATTAAGGCCGTCAATACCTTTGACAAAAATGTGAATAAACTATGTAAAGATAAGTTATAACCTGATGTTTCCAGCTTATCAGCACTGTATATCATGCCCCATTCATTTCTTACTTCTGCACCTGTAAAACGTTCTGGTTTAAATAAAGACTATTAAAAAATACTAATGATAATAAAATTCTGGCTACCGCCAATGCTACCCAATAGCCTCCTACCAGACACATCTATGCTATCAATTTTTAAATCCTATGTTGCCTTGTTCTCAACTTATCGCATTCACTAGATTTTCAGAAAACTTGACCTCTGACTTTGACATTGAGGTCTCTGAGATTCAAACTTCTCCAAGAATTTTAGGGGACACGCTGCCTCATCCTCGAGTTATCGCAAAATTCACAAATTTAGGTATTCACCTTGTCTGCCCGGCTGCCCTGCAGGGTGATGTCAATATTCCGTCAGCCTTTTACAGCTGAGGGGTAAAAATCATTTTAAAAATTATTACATCACCATCCAACTTCAAATCACCCCCCCTCCAAAAAAAATTACATTATACACATATATTATTGTGTATAATGACCGTATTGAATATAATGCCAGCAACAAACCAGAACACCAATTAATCTCATGCAGCGGTCGATCCAGTTCACAGGTTACTGTAATGTGTAGGCGATCATTGTGTGCCAGTTGGTTTAAATCTGACCAAAACTGCAGCAAGAGTAGTGATTCTTGTGAATTGTAATCGAACAGATGCATGACAGATGGCTCGTCATGGTATGAGTTTGTCCAGCATTCAGCTGAACAAACTAAAAAGTTGACACGCCGCATCTCATTGTTCATTACCAAATATTTCGTTTTTATCATTGGGTAAAAACATGGCGCCAGAGATGGAACAAGTCTTCAGGGAAGTGAATAGAGGGTGTGGGAGGGTAAAACTTCAAAGAATTTGAGCATTTCATTATCAGATGAGAAAAGAAAAAGGTAGAAGGGCTCAATCTGAGCAGCTCATGTGTCTTATTAGGAAAGAATGAAGCAACAGCTTTCAAAACAAAAGCACTTCTCTTTGTTTCACAAGCACAAAATGCTGTTGAAAGAAGATGTGATGCAACAGTGATGAGCATCGCTCTTTCTAAATGTCTCTAAAGCATGTTGCTGCCATCAAGCTGAAAATAAGCATGTTTCTTAAAATATGATGTTATTATGTTAAATATAAGCTCAGTTTCCCAGACAGCGATTAAGCCTAGTCTTAGACTAAAAACTATTTTATCATTATTTACTTTTTTAATGGAGAGCTTCAGTGAATTTTTCCCTTAATCTAAAACAAGGGACGATTAATGTTTGGGAAACTGGCTGATAGAGTGTAACTAAATTTTACCTATAAATGTGAGGGCACAACAAAAACAAAGGGGTTCTGACCTTATCGAAGCCCATGGCACAGAGTTTGTCTATTTTACGTGTATAGTCAGGACTGGAGACAGGAGCGCCCGCGTAGACGTGAGACCAAAGCCTCGCAGTCTGTTTGAACATTTCTGGGTTCTGCTTATACTGAGGATTCAGAAATACAGGTCTGTGAGCAACATCACAAAATGAACTAGCAAATATGGCAGATTTTATTTTAGACACAAGTTCACACCAGGTACCGAGACACGTACAGTTACCCAAATATAATTTGGTACTTTAATATCCGATTATAAGCAGACAAAATGCGAGTCGTGCATTAAGTCCTTCCCACCTGGTTTGCTACTACTGCATCCTGTGGATCGTCTGGTTCTGCTGCAGCGAGGAGAGCCTGTAGAGATAACAGCACTGTCCTCAAGGTCATAGCAGCTGCCCTGAGAGAGGGTGAGAGGGCAGGTTAAGTGAATGGAGCACACAGGCACACTGAGAACAGTTCAGATACTTTGCACTTACCACTGGTCTTTTAAAATGTCCAGGCATATTGCTCCGGTCACAGAACTGATATTAGGATGCCAGATCTTAGTGATGAAGCGCACCTAGGACATACAGATGAGGAAGCGTTATCTAGAGAAGAACGTGAGGTGACAGAAAGAAGAAATATTTACAGTTTCTTACAACAGATATGTCAGCATCCAGGCTACACTACAGTAGCTGTCATTTTACCATGTCCTGATGTATTGCAAGCCATTGCGAGGGAAATACTGCAAATTAATGAGCCAGCAGTTATAGTTTATGGCACCACTGCATTTTACATCTAAGTGACAAATTAACTTGATGTATTAAGCATTTAAATTACTGTATAAGCCAAACGCCGGTAGTTTAAACCCGTAAACTGTTACCTAACAGGTTATTTGGTGACATCATTTCAGGGAAAGATTGATTTCTTACCACCCCTGTGTTGAGGGTATGTTTACAAGATTCATTTGGTTACAGGAGGGAGACAATAAATGTTTATTTTCACTATTATCAGTATTAGACTTTCTCTTTTGCTTTTAACATACAAGCTAATAGTGACCAGAAACCTAAAAAGGCTGTTTACAAGTCACGTTATGCTGTTCTCTGTTAGAGCACTAACACAAACCTAAGGTTTTGTTAATTGAAGCATAATAGCTGAATTTACCTCAAAACTCTGATGCTCATAAGAATTATAAATTGATTCCGGTCAAAGTGCCACATACTCGCTTCTCTTCATTGGCTCACTGTTAAATCCAGAAATGAATATAAAATCCTTCGACTCACATGCAAAATCTTGCATAATCAGGCCCCATGATATCCTAAAGACCTCATATTACTATACACTATACTTCGAATACATATCGTTCTTGGACTGCATACTTGTGGTTCCTAAAGCGTCTAAAAGTAGAATGGGAGGCAGAGGCTTCAGCTTACACGCCCCTCTTCTGTGAACCAGCTCACATTTTGGATTTGGGAGGCAGACACCATCTTTACTTATAAAATTAGACTTAAAATTGTACATTTTGATAAAGCATATAGTCAGGGCTGGATCAGATAACCCTGAACCCTCCCTTTGTTATGCTGCTACAAGCTCTGACTGCTGCAGAGCTTCCCATGATGCACTGAATGTTTTGCTCATCATTTATCTCCTTACTCTACCTGTTTTTATTCACCACCACTGTATTTAATCATTAAGCTCTGGTTCGCTCTTAGTTTGCCTTTTGTCCTATTGGTCCCTCTTTTTTCACTTTCCTCTCACCCCCAACTGGTTGTGGCAGACGGCTGCCCGCTCCCTGAGCCTGGTTCTGCAGGAGATTTCTTGTTGCTATATGGGAGTTTTTCCTTCCCACTGTTGCCAAGTGCTTGCTCACAGGGGATTGATGTTTCTATTATCGTAGAAACATGGGTGCTACATAATTAAAAGTGATTTGAACTGCAGCACTGGGAGCGGTTTTTAGAGTTGGGTACCATGCACAGGGTCACTTAGGCATGAGCAGTGGCAATTAGTGACAACCGATTTTACCAGCTATAACAAAAGTGTACATGTTTTCAAAATAACTGAACAAGGAAGAGAGGCAGAGGATGAAAGGCACTAAAGCAAATACCTTTGGCGGGTTAAAAGGATAGGTTTCTGGGATTTTTATTTCAAGCTGATATCTGCCACCTAGGAAAGAGAGAAAAGCAGACATAGTATATCAGACCACATGACGAGTATCACATATCTTGGCCATCGTTTCCAATATTACAGTACCTTCATATGGTGTGTCTGGAGGCCCTGCTATCTCACCCCTCAGCTCTGTGAAGTTCTCGTCCACCAAATCTACTTTAATCTGGTTTTTACTCGTCTGTAGGTTGGAATAAATGCAAAAAAGAAAGAAAGAAAGAAAAAGGAGTTACCCAGCTCATGTCTTCACGTGTTCACATCAAATTGAAAACAAGAAGTCCCTGGCAAGATGGTTGCTAGAAAAGGCACGGCTAGTGTCATTTTGTGTTAACATTAAAAACCAATTTGAGCCCCACTCCCAGAGGAAACACTAGGACAATTCAGGTTAGCACCAAAGTTACAAAACTATAAAACAGTATTAACAGGAGTTGGGCAGGGGGTGATATGACAGCATACACCTTTTAAATAAACGCAGTGTATTCAGACTGTTAACAAACAGCTGATTAACGCCTGATAAGTTTGTTGAACGTTGCAGCAAAACATCACGGCTGCTAATGCTAACTGTGGATCCATGTCAAAATAGCGTTAGCAAGCCTTGCTAACTGCCGCTAACTCATTTACTTTGCTAAACAGCTGCGGTTCCCTGCCTGAGGCGCTAACAGGCCGCACACTCTAGGTTTACTTGACTTGTGTAATTAAAACAAAGGTGTGCGACGTTGTTTGTTAGGCATTCAGGGCCTGTCAGCTGAGAGAGCCGAATCCCCGGTGTTTCCTGAACACAACCACCTGACATAACAAGGGAGGTTCGCCTGGACGCTGATTTGAAGCTAAAGCTAGCTAAAGTTCTCCTGTTTGGGCCTGACCTGCTGCAACAGAGGACCCAAACCTGACTAAGGTAAATCTATTTGGTCACAATAACGGCTGCCGGTAGCGTATATTTTAACAGAGCTGACACAATTTTAAAGAAAGAGCTGAGTAGAAGTGAAAATAAGCCGGTAGCGTTACCGCACCTCTTCGCTTTTGAGAACTTCTTTGAACTCCCGTTTGATCCTTTGGACCGCAATGTTGGCCATGGCTGTGTCTGCTGAGCTGCTGCCGCCGCTGCTGCCTTCAAGCTACACCCGTGGCCCGTCTCCCTGTGTTGTTTGTTTGTTTGTGTGTGTGTGTGTGTGTGAGGGGGGGAGGCCGCCTGTTCGGTGCTTTCCACACTTACGGAGCTCCTTTCACTTTCACCGTGTATAGCGCTTCTTTCCAGCTCAGCGAGAGTTCGCAGTTCGCCTGCCTGCGCTCAGCGTCAGTCCGTCCAGAACACACACACACACACACAGAGCAGCTGCATGGAGCACACACTAGAACTTTCATTAATGAGCTCTGGTGACAGCCAACCTGGGTTCATGCTCTTTTGTAACTTCCCTTCAGGGCATTTCTGTCATGGTTTCCATCTGATTGTGAGGGATGTTCTTACTGGAATGGGAACTCTTTCTTACTCACATTTTATCTACATGGTGGTCAGTATCTCTATGTGTGTGTGTATATTTATATATATATATATATATATATATATGTGTGTGTGTGTGTGTGTGTAATGTTCTGCATATATGTTAAAAGCCATATATGCTATTAACAGACACATTGCAGCTTCTGTCACTCCCTAAGTATCTTGTGATAACTGGCGCAGGCAGCTGTCTATGTAGAGTGCACACACTCTTCATCTACAGTTCTTCAGCTTAAACTTAAAACTTTTCAGCTGCATTCGCACCTTTGTGGTTTGTAACATGAATGGCATTTCAGTGGCTTTCAACTCTTGGAGGTGAAGATGAGACCGGATGGAGGGGGTGGGGGCATGTTATGAGGGGGGATTTGAAGGATGCAAGAGTGAAGGGGAGGTTTATAAGATGATATGATGTATGGTTTGGAGATGTCAAAACTGACAAAAAGACAGAAGGCTGAGCAGGAGGTGACAGAGCTGAAGATTCTCAAGTTTTCCTTGGGATTGACCAGCATGGACAGGAATAGAAATCAGTACATTAGAGGGACAGCTCAGGTTGAGCAGTTTGGAGATAAAGTTGTAGAGACGAGGCTGAGATGGTATGGGCATGTACAGAGGAGGAAAGGAGATATATTGGGCAAAGGATGTTGAAAATGGAGCTGCCAGGCAGTAGGGAAAAAGAAGGCCCGCAGAGGAGGTTAATGGATGTAATGGAGGAGGACATGCAGAAGGTTTGTGTGACAGAGATGGATACTAGGGACAGGGTGAGATGGAGGCGGATGATCCATTGTGGCGAACCCTAAAGGGACCAGATGAAAGAAAAGGAGTTGCTTCCATCTCTTACAGATGCATCTTTATAGTCACTAGAATAAACTTTTGTTTCATTCACAGAAGTGAATGTATTCCAGGTTGGTAACAGATGAAAGTAAGGTAAAGAACCTCTCATATTTTTTTTTATATTGATAATAATATTAATAATAACCTCCACATATATTATTATATTCAATGAGGGGGGGGAGGTTAATGGTGTGTGTAACTGAGCTTGTAATGTTTCTAAAACTTGGAAAATACAACAAGTTGGTGCTTCTCTGGCTCTTATTTCTAAGTATTGGTGTCTTATAAGCTTATTTGGGAATGGTGATAGATTAACTTCCACTCCCACAGTGACAAAATAAAACCAATAAGTTATATAATAAATAAATAAATAAAAGCCCAGATTCAAAGTTAAAGTATGTGTTGTGCTGCAGAAAGGTATCTTTGTTTTCCTTATTTAAAAGAATAGCATTTATATAGTAGCATAAAAATTAAATACTTTAACTAATGAAAACTTTAAATAATGAAAAGTATTCAAGTCGAATCCACCACCATGTATTTGATTACACAACTGCACAGATGTTGTAGGTTCATGGGCCTCTGTAAGCTGACAGGCAACTGGACTGTTTGTTTACTATCCAGAAAAAGTGATCGTTGCTTGTTGTGATTGGCTCAAAGGGCCCGCCCATCAGACTTTCAGACCAATAAGCAAGACAGCTGTTTGGCTGAACACAGAGCAGAGCCATCGGGGAGCCGCCCCACTCCCGAGGTCCCGGATGAAGAATAGCCGCTGGCTCACGTGTATTAAACAAAACACAGACGGTGGTTTGGTGTGTTTGCAGTTTGATGGTCTCTGTGTAGAGCAGCGGTGCAGCTCGGGCCCCTGAGAGACAGTGATCGTTTTATTAACATCACGCCGCTCCAGTAAGTCGCTGTTTTTTGCTCTCATGTCTTTGTTCAGTTAATAACAATCTAAAGACAAGGAGGGGGGAGGGAGGGTGGAATGGGTGTGAGTTTCCTCTGGCTTGGCTGGCGGGGTTAGCAAGAAGCTAGTGTAAACGTTAGGCTAAATCACGTAATTTTAAAACTACAGGGAAGTAACCGTAGATGTCTTTAACCTCGTTTTAGCTGACTTGCGCAAAAGTGCAGGCAGTCACCCGTGGATCATACTGCAACCTGTGTATGTCTGATGTTAAACCTCCTGCAGTCTTAATCGGAAAGCCGCGCAGTGACAGATTACGGTCTTCGGCTTTAGCTGTGTTGATTCAGGTTGTTTGTGGTGTTGTTGCACTACGTTGCTTCACATATTTGTGTTGTTTAGTTTACTGTCATTGACGACAGTGGGGTGGAGGAAAAAAGCTAGCTAAAAGCCAATAGAAATTTAACAGCACCACCAAATGAAACCTTTAGAATGCCCATAAAGTTCACCCAACAGCCCTCTAGTTTATTACACAATCTTTCGCTGAAGGCTGTGAGGTTTAGCCAGGTGTGCATCACCTGGGTGTAGTCAGTCTTAGGTAAACGTGTTTGGCTTTTTATTTTTTTTTATTTTGTTTCTTTGTGGTGTAGACAGATAATTCGGATGTCTATTGTGTGCTGGTGGATGCATGGCAAGAAACATGAAAATAAAATAAGTGGTTGAAAATATCCTAATCACTGTATATATGGTGGCCGCTGTTTTGTTTTTTTGTTTTGTTTTTAAATGATAACAAGATATAATCTTGAAAGAAATGTCAGCCAGTAAAATCAGCCAATCCCATCACAGGTATTCAGTGCATTTAGGCGTGCAGATAAGGTCGAGAAGAACTCCTGAGGTTCATAGTTTGTAACAGAATGTGGAAGAAAGGGGATTTAAGTGATTTTAAACACAGCGTGAAAGTTGGTGCCAGATGGGCTGTGTTTCAGTAACTGCTGGGTCCTATTCCAGGATGAGGTCTAATTTAAAAACTGAGTTTGTTAATCCTGAGTTGAGGGGAAACTCTGGGTTTTCTGTTCCAGAGAGAGCATTAAATTGAACTCTGAGCCAGTGTCCAAGGGGTAACACTGTGTGAACCCAACCTGCTCACTGGCCGGTTTACTTCAACAAACTGAGATTCTATCAGAGCTCATAGCAGCGCAAATCCATTTGCAGAAGCCTCAGTTAGTTTATAGTTTGCAGTTTTTATACTTAATATGAGCTCTTTTATAATCAACCAATACTCAGTGTAAAGATGTATCCAACAATTACACTGTAGATTTATTATCAGTGCAAAAAATAAACTCTGTGCTCTCTGTTATAACCTCTGTGACTCTGTGGGCAGTAATTGAGCTGCCACATTGAACCTTGAAGAAAATGGGCTACAGCAGCAGAAGACCACACCCGGTGCTACTCATGTTAGAAATAGGAAGGTTACCGTTCACATGGGCTCATTAAAATTGACAACAGAAGATTGGAAAAATGTTGTCTGGTCTGACCAGTCTCAATTTGTGCAGTGACATTTAGATGATAGAGTTAGAATTTGGCGTAAACAGCCTGAAAGTATGGATTTTCAGGTTTCATATAAGATGATGGTTCAGCGGCCTGAATTGTTGAGGCTGTTGGTAATGTAATGGGCCCAACAAAGTACTGGCAAGGTGTACCTAAGAAAGTGGAAATGAATTTATTTCAGTATCGTTATGAGCTTTAGAAGTTCATCTGGGGTTTGTTATGGCTTTGATAACCACGATTAGACACCTGTAGCAGACATCTGTGTGTTTGTGGTTGTTTTGTTTTTTGGGGGGTGTTTTTTGAACCATTGTCAGTGTGTGTTTCACCTCCATCATTGTCAGCACTAACCAGCTTGATCTTACTCCATCAATGCTTTATCCAAGCCAGAAATAGCTCATCTTCCTTTGTCACTCATAATGACAGCAATCATCCAAGTTCTTGCTAGTATGAGCCACTTTATTAGCAGGCTCTAAGCTCATAGTTGGACTGCTAGTTTGTGTCATATGGATTCATCTTTTAAAAAAAAAAAGTATGTTCATACAAAACATGCTAATACACTCATAAAGGGCTTCATAGAGTGATAAAGGTGAAGGCTATTTTAAATAGAGGCTCAACATTCCACAGTTAAAGTTTATTTTCTCTTTCAAGGTTACTGCGATGAAACTGTGTGATTGGCGGAATATGGGGATTTGTTGGTATTCCCAGCAAAAGCTAGAAAACCGAAATTAACTTTTCACTGTTGCTGACATGCAGCAAAACGAAACGCCAGCACTCTATGCTGAGTCTCCTTACCTAAACAGTCTCCTCCCCCTAATCAGTGTGCGCTTGTAGAACAACAATAGAGCGAAGCAGTGACGAGAGGGAGTGTTAGGTTTCTTTCAGTTGTTCATGTACGTCCTAGTTACATGCTGTACTTCTCTTCAGGTGGATACTGTCTGGTGAGGAATGGCGGAGGGAGGCTTTGACCCTTGTGAGTGCATCTGCACGCAGGAGTACGCAATGAGGCGCCTCATCAATTTGGTAAGCGACACAGCTTGGAGGTTTTCTAAATCGCCTCTAATTTAAGTTGAAGAGACGGCGTGTAGACATGTCAAAATATTCAAAGTATGTGGTGTGAAGTGATAACATCATCAGCTGAAGTTAAAAAGGAAAAGAAGATCAACTTGCAAGTAAATTCAAGCCTTAAAGAGATGTGGGGAGAAGGAAATGCAAAGCTACATCCTGGTTCCTGCTCAGTGTTTGTCTTGACAGCCTGTCTGCTCTGCCATGCAAAGACAGTTTTATTGCCCTCAGGCTTGTATTGTGCTTGGAAATATACTTTGGCTCTTCTTATTTCAAACTATAACATTTGTTGTTGTGAGTTTCCCAGTTTCATGAAGGACACAGTTCATAGTTACTGTATGGCAGCTTACAGTTGACCTAATTTACATTTGGTGCACAGGTGTAGCCTACATGGCAGAGAGCTGGATACACACTGGGCCATCTGATTTGCTTACAGTGTTAAAGGATGTTGTTCAGATGTCTAAATAATTCTTCGTCATAGCTATAGTGTTTATCTCAGGAACCAGGTAGAGCTCAGATGGTGGCTTTGTAACACTACTCACCACAATATCTCTGCTGGTTAATGAATCAAAGTTAGTAGGCAGTGTCATTTCCTCCCAGTTTGAGGGCAAAGAGTAAATCATTTTGTTCTTCTGTAATTTTCTTCCAGCTGAGGCAATCTCAGTCCTACTGCACAGACACAGAGTGCCCTCAGGAACGTATGTATGAACTTCTCTCAGTGTAGCTCACATTTTGTAAGTGTTTGAACGCACGATAGGACTCAAATGTGTGTCTGAATAAGAAGTATTTTATTTTATTGTTTTTCTTCAGTGCCAGGTCCCAGTGGGTCAGTGGGCGGGGGAGGTGACCTGACCCTCCCCATGGTTCTGATGGGATGGGCGGTGTTAGCCCTGGTCCTGTTTTTGCTGCGCCCATCCAGTCTCAGGGGAACCCATCATTCTGGCAAGCCCAGTGGACCCCGCAACGTGAGTGCAGATCACACTCATTTTACATAACAAATATATCTGAAATGTAAAGACGTACAGTAATGTGAAAAAGTCTTGAACCGCCACTCATTTCTTTATATTTGCTGGGAAAATTAGAAAGGTGCAGCAGGTGCAGGACAAGACTTTGAGATGATATTCATCTGCTGGAGACGTGTTTTTAGGCTTGACACTTCCTGACATGTTATCTTTTGCATTTTGTATAGATTCAACTAAAGAAATGGGGAAAATGTTTTTGCAAAAGACAAAGGGACAAAGGTCTTTGCTAAGTTACCTGTTATGTGTATGCACAAAACTAGTTAATGCCTTGCATTAACTACCTGCAAAGTCTGGCTTTTTGAAAACAAAATATAAAGACATGAGGTGTGGCTCAAGACTTTTGCACAGTACTGCAGTTTTTTTTCTTTTTTTCCCCTTTTGCCTCCACCTGAACAGTCCAGATACCACGTGCACATTAAATAAAAAGGAAGGTGTTTTATCAGGGAAACATATTTCCTTGAATCTAATAATGCAACGTTTGATTGCTATGAATGAAAGAGAGCTATTATCACAGATGATTAAATAGAAAAGCCAATTTGGTTGTTAATACGCTGCATTCTGCTTCTTATTAAAAGAAATTCGTGGTAAAAATATTACTGAAAAAGGTTTTACATCTGGTGTGTACTGCAGAGTTAGTAGGGCTAACAGCTGCTGCATGAACTTATGTTTAAAAAAAACATAGACCAGTGTTTATGTAGCAATCAGCCTAAAAGCACAGAAGAAGGACCTTTAGTCATTGCGATAAGAGACTTGGGAAAGCACGGAGGAAAATCTGCGTCATCTGAAATAAAAAAAGGTTTTGTTGTAATGAGGTCAGGAGATTAGACAAACCTGATACCTCTCTGACAAGGCACATGTCTTTTATAACAAAAGGCTGCAACATAAAACCAACCAAAATCTCAGAGTAAAACTAACATAAAGTCGCCTCCAAACAAGTTTTTCTGCCACTAAACATTTGATTTTTGAATTTCTCTCTGCCTGCTTTCCTGTCCTTTTCACTTCTGTCAATAAACATTACTAATAGTAATAATAAATATAATTCTTGGGAATGTTGTTGTCATAGCTCTGCTGATTTTTATAACTGTGTGTATTATTTGAGTTTTAGACAAGTAACATTATTTCCCAATGCAAAAAACGCAGTTGCTGTATTTGAAAGCGGATAGGTTAATATTTGCAAAGATGACTAACTCTCTCCCTGAATGGAAACCAGGAACCTAATATGTATTCTGTGACGTCCGTCACAGACCAAACTGGAGCTTAATTTTAAGGACAACATATTATGACATTGTGGTTATTATGGTTTTGGGGGGTTCTCCTTCCCTTTTATGTGTATGTGACAAAAATCCACAAAGTTGCAAAGCTCAACTCTAACAGCAAGACTTTCCTATAATCTAATTTTTTATTTTAAAAAGAGGAAAGAATAGCATTTCTGCTATACTTGAGTCTACAAAAAGTGACTATAATGAGCAGCTGCCTCACAAACATTTTTATTTACTATCTATAGCGTCTTGTCCCATCTCTAATGCTAAAATGTCTCAGCAGGTCTGCTAAATCTTCAAAGACTATGTGCTGATTTACAAGACTTGGTGGATTACTTTTGTTCTTGATGCCACTGTTGCCATTAGCTTTATATGGCTAATGAGAAACTGCAGAAACTTCAGACCTTACCTTTGAAATACTAGGAGGAGGGTGTGTGTGTCAGTGTGTTTGCATGTTGCCTTTTGTGTTGTGAAGTGTAGCCTCATCATAACCAACTGCTTTATTAGCAATACAGGAAATGTAAATGGTCAGGATCCAATAATGTTTTTTTAATTTTTATGATAGCAGGTTTACTTGTGACATGTGGGCATGTGCAGATCATCATTTCATTTAAAGCTACAGGTACAGAAACGGCTTATTTGAAGTGGGCTAAATTGAGGGGTATGTGGCCATGTCTGTTAGCTGAAACTTCAGCTCCAAACACTGCGAAGTTTTCCCCAAAGGATCGTGGTTCAAACTTTTGTAAGGGACACTTTTTAAGCCTTTAAAAATCAGTAAAATATTTATAGACATTTTTGGATTTGACTGGTAATTCCATGCTAGGAGTTTTTAAATCCCAGTGATCTTTGAAAATACATTCACAAAAAGCCACTTACAGCTGCTCCCTTATTTACAAGGATTTGCAACAGGTGCAGGAAAACAAAAAAACAAAATAAAGCTAACTCTAAGAGTGGCCAAGTGTGGTACATTCTTAAAAAGAATAAATGCTCTGACAAGCCCAGCAATGCCAAAATACATGAAAGACCACAGATGAAGTAAAATGGATGATGACAGAAACTTTTCCTTGGCTAAGAAAAACAGCTTCACATCATCTAACCAAGTCAAGAGCACTCAAGTAGGTAGACTTGTCATCGTCTACAATGACCTTGGCAAAGATGTCTTCCAGAATGGAAATACAGAGGATTCAAAACTATGTGCAAACCACTGGTTACTCTGAAGGACAAGAAAGTCAGATTAGACTTTTGCAGACAACATCTAAAAGAGTTCTTTGGAAGATTAAACCCAGATTAACTGCAAGCCTGCACACTATCTGTGAGGCAAAACCAAAAAAAAAGGTTAAAAACATTGTCCTTTTTCATGTATTTATACCCAAATCTGAGATATATAAATTATTATTATTATTTATTTATTTTTATTTATTTCTGGGTTTGTTTTGTTTTTTGCAGAGTGATGGAAGAGAGCCCCCAGCACCACCTATCGACTAGCAGTGGAGCCAAACAAACAGCAAATGTACACCTCCTCTGACTGGAGTTGCACAGTAGCTGCAACCAGGACAGCACCATCTGTCTTTCTGTCAACATTCCCTCACATATCTTTTTCTTTCTTCTTCTGATGCTGCCACAGACTTGTCTTTGATTTCTTATTACTAGAGTCCAACTGATCAACGAGGCCAGCACAACTATGATATTTAAAGGGGACCTATTATAGCTCATGTCCAGCTCCAAAACTTATTTTACTCAATTAGTATGGCATGATTTAGAGTTTGAAATGATCCTTTTTTTTAGGTTATACTTGTCCTGGTGCAGCTCCTTAGCTGGAGAGGTGTTAGCCCCTCCCTCTTTAAGTCAGCTTCATTCTTATTCGCTGCCATGCGCAGAATTTGAAATGAAGGTGGGTGTAGCTTCTATGCTTACAGTCAGAGCTGCAAGCCTGATATCAATTAAGGATTACTGCTCTCACTGACATCACAAAGGAGGAAGAGTAGAAAAAACTGAGCAACTTTGACCGTATTTAGTATGAGCATCCACCCATGTAAAAGCATATATGTGACACACATGGGGAAAATGGTGAAAAGCAAAATATGTTCTCTTAAAAACAGTTGCATTTCTCAATTTAAAAGATTTTATCCAGAGGATTTTATGTGATTGAACACAATCACATAAAAAATATAAAACTTGGTACGACACATGGCTTTTCATAGCAGAAGTACACACTCAACTACCAAACAGCTGTGGCTTAAAAATATATATCAGTTGGATTTGCTTAAATGAGCAATCGCAGGCATCAGAGCTGGTCCCTGATCCCAGCTGTGATGCCTGCGGATCTGCAGAGACTCGGATGCAAATCTATGATGAAGGAATGTGTCACATAATCGGGGAAGAAGGGAGGGGGCAGTAGTAAAGAGTTCCTGTTGAATCGTTAATTTGTTTTTCCGGTGCTTGAAATAACAAAGGGTGGAGGGTCCTTCAGTCTCTCTCAAACATTCCACACTTCTTACTTTATGAAGATAAAACTCTATACGGTGCCAGTAACCATGACATTTTGTATCATGTTTTAGTTTCATATTTAACCCTGCAGAATTTTTTTGATAAGGTTATAGTCTCATTACAGTAACACAACATAGGATTCTTAATGCAGTGAGTAAGTCTAGTGTGTTTACTTTCAGGCCTTGGTGAGATACTCATCTGACTCAAGCAGGTAGTCAGCTCTGCTATATTGACTGTAAGGCTGTCCCTTTAAATAAGGTGGTGCAGCAGCACGTTTGAAGGACAAAATTGAAGTTGATCTGTAAAATGTGAGCAAAATATTTGATGCACACACCAGAGAAAACTATTATTCACCTCCAGTAATACAGAGATGCTTAGCCTCATTTGACAAAATGAAACTATCTGCAGTTATATCATCATCGTATGTTAGGATGATTGTGTGTATTATTGTGCTTTAAAAGAAAGTTGTACTAGTACCCAAAATAATACATTATTAGCACTTTTTTGATTCCTTTTGGAGGTCTTGTGTACAGATTAAGCTTTCTAAAAGATGAATGCAATCAAAGTTTCTGCTTCACAACTTCAGTACCACGGTTTGTCAGTGGAAATTAATGAAACGTGCCAATGTGAGTTTTTAGTTTCGAATTATTTGTGTTGAAATGGCAATACTGAGGGGTCCTTTTATGATTTTCACTTTATTTGGGAATGATTTTTCATTTTCCACATTTTAATTGGGAACATTACCGATACTGGAGCCTTACCATAAATAAATATATAGCTCCCTCCTATTGTAATGAACCCACACAAAGCAACAAAACCATTGAACCCACATATTTTCAGAACCATCAGCTGAGTGAGTCTGTTTGTGTTTTGTGAACATCTGTATAGTGTGTGGTTATTAAAGTGTATATGAGCCTTGGGATATATCCCAGGGTGTCTGTAATACCAGAAATTACATGCATTAATCTTAAAATGGAAAACTATTTGTTGAATGCATGGAGGGAGTTTTAAACACATCTGAATCTGGCTGCTCTTCATTATCAGCAAAAGTCCTCTGAATTATATTGTACTATGGCTTTCTAGGGTTGTTCTGCGAGGTCACGGGGAAGAGCTGAAAGATTGAAAATGCTGGGTCAATTGTATGGTATCAATGGGGAAGCCATGAGACTATTGAGATGATTGGTGGCATCAAGTAGACCTCAATTTACACTGTTACTGTTTAAGAGTAAAAGGGCTTCAACTATGCACTTTTCCTACAACAAAACAGAAAATAAAAAGACTTATGTCTGAAGCTTGGCTGTGTTTTTGTGTGAAGCTGGCACATTTCCTTCTCATCAGATTTATAATTGATATATGCTTCCAGCCAGAGTAAGAATGTAACACTTACACTTTTAAACATTTGATTATCAGGTGTAGTTGGTGACTCTGAGTATTCAACAAAACCACTGATGGTCTTTCTGTTGTAGCATCGAAGCTACAACAGAATGGCTGAAAAAGAAAAGAATCAAGGTGTTGCAGTGACCCAGTCTAGACCTCAACCTGACTGAAATGCAGTGAAGGGACCTCAAGAGAGCTGTGCATAAACAAATGCCTGTAAAATCTCAATGACTCAAGCTATACTGTAATAAACAGTGGGCCAAAATTTCTCAACAGTGATATGAGGGACTGATTAAATCATATAGAAAACCACTTCTTCCAGTTACTGCTGCTAAAAGTGATTCTTTAGTTTTTCACAGGACTGCATATTTGTATGTGCTTGTCATCCTTAAAGATTAGGCTCTCTCTAGTTAATGTATTTTCAAAATAAATTTTAACAATGTTAACCGTAGCTCAGGGGGTTGGAAATCGCATCTGTAACCGGAAGGTCGCCGGTTTGATCCCTGGGCTCTCTGTCCTGGTCGTTGTGTCCTTGGGCAAGACACTTTACCCTAATTGCCTACTGGTGTTGGCCAGAGGGGCCGATGGCGCGATATGGCAGCCTGGCTTCTGTCAGTCTGCCCCAGGGCAGCTGTGGCTACAACTGTAGCTGCCTCCACCAGTGTATGAATGTGAGAGTGAATGAATAGTGGTATTGTAAAGCGCTTTGGGTGCCTTGAAAAGCGTTATATAAATCCAATCCATTATTATTTATGTGATTACTCCTCTTGATAATTAAATCACTTATTCAAAAAAAAATGTGGTCCTTATTAATATCAATTTGAGGCTAGACTGGGTAAATAAAGTAGATAACTTCTGACGTTACAGTATTTTTTCACATAAAATTCCTTCATTGTGTTTTTGCTATATAGCCCTCTGGTTGTGTGCAACCCCCCTTCCCTTACATGTAGTGTTCTGGTCACAAGTGACCAGCCAGTTTTAACAGCTCTTAAATTAACATAAGAAACATTTTTCACCACCAGATTCAGTTCAGTGGGTGGGTCAGTGGGTCGTTCAGTGGTCATTCACTTGGCCATTCAGTGAGGTATTCAGGGGGTCAGAGGCCAAAGGGGCGTGAGGGGTGGATTCCCATTAATTTCCTAAAAAACTCAAAATTCAACGAAAGAGGTGCTCATCACTTTTAGATGCTCAAGTGCATAGTGTGGAGGATGCCACAAGTCCTCGAGGAAATCGGATGTAAAACACAATAGTTATGAGTTTTTACATTTGTAAATCGGTCAAATTTGACCTGAACACGGCAGGAAGGTTTTAAATAGTCTATCTCTAATTAGCCTTCTTGTTACCTTTAAATAAACTTTGGACTATAAAACTATGAATCATGTCACTCAAGCACTGAACACAATAGTTTAGACATTTTAATAATTAAATAAACAAACATATTCCTTCCGAAACAAGTCTTGTCCTAAGTCTTCTGAGCATGCGCAGTGCTAAAACGGAACTGTTTCCCTGGGTTACCATCAACAACTTCGCTAGCCCACAGTATCTTCAGTATGCTAGCGTGGCTTTAGGGTCTCTTGTATCATTATACATCGGCATAAAAATATGTATAGAATAGGTGATTAAGCTTGAAGATCAGCACGGGAGGTTAATAACGTGTTTAGAGGCTAATTAGCTCGAGCGAATGAACCCCAGCTAGCATTTTAGGGAGCTGTTCACAGCTTTAGGATGACCGAGCAGGAGTACGGGACTCTTGCTTATTCAAAAAGTCCGAAAACATCTAAAAGAACAACATTTCAGGTAAGGACCGTTTCTAAACAAAATAAGAAATGAGCGGCTCAGTTAAACCTGATTATTAAAGGAGAATCATGTTAACCTGAAATTATGTCGCTTTAGGATGAACTCCAGGCTGCTGTCTCTGCCAGGGCGACCAAAGCCAAGACAGATCAGTACACCTACTCTGACGACTTCGAAGAAGATGAAGATGGTATAACGAAAAAGCGTTATTATATCTAAAAAGGACTCTAAGTGAATGGAGTAGTTCATTTGTTACAGAGGGATAGTAGCGAAGGTTAAAGGGAAGGCTTAAAAGATGGACGTAAGACCTGCTGTGATGCATGGTTTAGAGAGCGTTATACTGAAAAATAGACAGGAAGTGGAGCTGGAGGTGGCAGAGCTGGAGATGTTGGGATTGAGCGACTGAGAATGACAACTTGGGTTAGGCTGTCAGGAGACAAAGCTAGAGAGAAGGTTGAGATGGTTTGAAGACATGCACAGGAGGGATAGTGAATACACTGGATAAAGGATGCTGCAGGTAGAGCTGCCTAGATGTAAGTGAAGGAGGACATGTAGAGGGTTGGTGTGACAGAAAGGTATGCTAGGGGCAAGGTGGGAGCGAAGAAGATGATTGATTAAAAAAAAACAACAACAACAACAAAGAGTGTGTTGACAGTTTATCTTTTTGTTTTTCAGATTTTTTAAACAGACTCCTTAAATTAAGAAAAAAGAAGACAGGTTCTCTCAAAGCTGGGAAGAATAAAGCCAAAATCATTAACAACTTTGACCTCTCAGATGATGAAGACAAACACAGGAGGACAAAGAAAGTTTCATTCCTGAAAACAAAAAGAATCAGCTCTCCCTCCAACGGCACCACTGCGTCAGAGTCACAAGAAAAAAACGAGCCCCTAGCCTCACACACGGCTGCACGTGATAGTTCTAATGGGTCAGCATCTTCACAACGCTCCACAGATGACGCACAGTTTAAAAATGCTCGTGTGGATTCAGCTGATCCTCAGATCACAAGAGAAAGCTCAAGTAAATCTCTGTCATACCAAACATCAGACGATACTCTCCTGGACATGCCTTTACCGTTACCGTCTGACAGCAGCGTGGTGGAAACTCCAGGGCCAGAGCAAAAGAGCGGCTCTGCTGCTGAAGAAAGCTCACAGACTTCACAGTTATCAACATGTGACCTGAACCACACAGCTTCAGCAGGTCTGTTTAGTTTAATACACAATACTGCTATCAGGAATCAGTGCAGATTTTACATTTAGATTTACACCTGTCACTATTCAGATAGTGTTTCAGAGAGGGAGCCACCAAGACCTAAACCCCGGCAAAGGACCCTAAGATTGAGCTTTCACACTTCAGAGAAGCCAGCTGAAGACTTTCAGGATCTCAGCAGGCCTCAGACTTCTTCTGTATCAATTCCTCTCTCAACTGATACATCTGGCACCATAGCTGTAAGGATCTGCAGTCCAGCTGTGCTTTGTTAATCAGTGTTTTAAGCTGCAAACTAAAATGAAACTTTTCATAATCAGAGGATGTTTGTGATGTTGTTTCATCATAGTGGACAGAAGGAGACCACACAGTTTCACCCTCTTCAAATAAGAGTGCACGGTCTGCACTCCTCACAAAGTCCACTGTTGATTCTGGATCGAAAGGTAATGATCATAAAAAAAATCTTCAGAACCTTTTTTTCTTTTTATTCAGGACATTTAAAAAAGGGCAACTACAGATAATATGGTGTGACGTTAGCAAATCGTAAGGAAGACGAGAATAAAAATACTTTTATATTTATAGGTATTGGAGTTTGCATGCAATTATTGATTAGTTATGCACCGACTTGGGCAGCAAAATTTAACACAAAAAATATTCATTAAAATCTGGACTTTAGAAAAATGTAGAAAAATGTGTTGTTTAAATATATATATATATTTTTTTAAACCTACCGTGGGAGAAAAATCAATCAATCCTCATTATAATAATCATTAAAAAGTCAAAAGAAAATAACCAATATTTTTGCTACATGTCTAATTAATGCTCTTAATATTTGTTTTATTGTTTTAGATGGCTTTATTTCTGATGACAGCAAAGAGCAGGAGAGGAACTACTCCACATCATTTGAAGAATTTACTGTAAGACATATTCTGCACTGTGTAACGTCGCTGTGAAGTTTAGTTTTTTTTAATGAATCACAGCTTATTCTGAGGAGAGCTCCAGCTTCAGTTTGTGTGGGTTTTCAGTCACTCGGCTGATGGTAGTCTTAAGCGCTTGAGTTGAGGCAACAGGACTGTTTTGTAGGTTTGTGAAGACGTTACACATGTCATCCAAGAGGCTTCTTATGTTCTAAAAACTGATGGAGAATTCTGTGTAACCTATAGCGAGGTCGTCCTCTTGGAGGTGGTCCTGAGAGTTGTTGACCCACCTTGTAATTATTAAAGGTCACATGAGGGTCTGAAGGTATGAATCAAGGCATGCGTCATTACGCTGCATTCCAGACTGAACACATAGAAGAATGTGGATGAGAGGTCAAACATCTTCACGAACTAAAATCAAGTCTGGTTGCTTCCATTTCAAGAGTCTAAGAGCTCAGTCTGTGCATTGTTGCCTTCCAGGGATGCTCAGGAGATCCCTCAGCTCATCTTTCTCATGTCTCTGAGGAATCTGTTGAAGCAAGGTTGGTAATCAAGCTGCAGTAGCAGAGCTCTATGTGTGAAGCAGACCTGATCACTTAGCTGGCCTTTCTGTTGTTGTTTTGTTTAAATTAGGACTTTGAGTTCTCACTCTAAGACCACTCCAAGATCTCAGAGTGCATGCTCCAGGAAAGTGGAGTCCAAGTATTTGGGGTCTCTCAAAGTTCTGGACCGTAAAGTCTCTTTACAAGAGTCTCAGCCACAAGAAGCAGATTCCCTCCGAGCTGCCATTTATCAGGTCAGTGTGGTTCTGAGGGTGTTGTCTTTTCTAGTTTTTTTTTTACATTGTCAGCCATGCAGTGGACGTACCCTTATATCTACAGTTAAAAGTCTGTGTGTAAAAGACAATGAAAACCTTACTCAGCACTGCTCCGAAGAACCATGCAGCTAAATATAGAGTAGCAGTGGTTTTACTAATCTAAATTAAAAGAGTGTTTCGTAATCGTGTGAGTTGTTGGGAGAAAACAATGTACTGCACATTGAACATTTAGATTTGAATGAATGTGTGTATGTGTTAAGCGGGCCTCAGAGTATCAAAAGCACATTCTCAGTCCAGTAAAATCCACCCTCACTTTTACAAGGAATGGCTCAAAAAGAAGAAGGAAAAGTCGAGGGAGAACATGCAACTGAAGAAGAAAGAGGCCATGTTGAAAGAAAAAAAGGAAAAGGTGAGTCATCTGTGTTTTAGACAAACTACAGAGCACCTTACAAGCTTTAAAGATTACATGGATGCTCTTCAATTTTTTTCAAAAAACAAACAGGAAGAGGAGGCTAAAAAAGAAGATGCTGTTGCGTTCTATGAGGCTTGGAAGAAAAAGAAGGCAGAAAGCCTCAAATCTAAGGCCAAAGAGAAGGAAGCTGTGATTAGAAAAGAACAAAAAGCAGCTGAGGAGAAAGAAGAAAAAAGGCAGACTGCTCAACAGGTAAAAGCATACATCACTCTGACACCTATAATGAGATTGCTTGTGTGTATCCGTGAGGTTAATTTGGTATTTTAATAACAATTAAAGGTGTTTGAGAAATGGAAACGTGAGCATGATCATCTGCTAAAAGAGAATTACAGAAAACAAAAGGAGGCTGAAAATAAATTGAAGCTTAAAAACAAAGAACAGGAGGAGGTGAGAAAAAGGGACAGCAGGTCTGCCTTTTCTAACTGGTGAGTGGAAATCATTCATTATTAATTTCTCCCATTTATTTAAAGGTGATGAAAAGAGATATCTCTTTTTTTAAGGCACTGAGAATTCATTTTTTGCAGAATGGTCTGAACAACAGATCCAAAAGATGACTGAGCTTTGCTTTTAGTGGTGGTAATACATAGATTTAAATGTGCATATATGTTTAATAAAACTTGTAACAGCTGTGGTGCCGGGTTGAAAAATATCGCCCACCAGATGGCAGTCAAAGCTCAGATCTTCATCCACTGTTTATTTCCAAAAACCTCACAGAAAAGTCATGTATACTGATTTTTTAATCCTCTTTTTAAACATGATTAAGGTGTGAAAAGAAGAAAGAAGTTATCGATGACAAATTCACGTCAGAGCGCAAAGAAATCAAAAATAAAGCGGAGGAGGAGAAATACATGAAGGAAGAAAGAGATAAAATGGCTTTAGAGGTGTATGAAAACTGGCTGGTAAGTAGAATTATTAATGATTATTACCAGCATCTGAGGTGCTGCTCGCCGCATCCTTTTTTGTTCATGAGACAGATGGTCTCTCGCTTAGCAGTCGCGACCAGGCTCCAGTGTGAACTCTTCTTTTGTGACTACTTAGATCACTGACAGATTTCACTGCTCAGGAGGGGAAAATCTGAAAGTTCAACCAACTGTTTCAGCATATCTTTAATGAAAATGTAGTGAATTTCTTCTGATTTAATGCTTTTACCTCATTCTGTTTCTGAGAATTTTTTCTGAAAGTTTTTAAAATAAAAAAAGTGTGATAGCTTAATAAGATCAGAACCTTACGTTATATAGATTGTAGATTAAATCAGCATCTAAATATATATTTTTGTTTGTGTAACTTTTTGGCCAAATGAGCCTGCATTTTACACATAAAGCTCAAATTAAATATGTACAGTACTGTGCAAAACTGTTGATCCATCCCTCATTTGTTTATATTTTGCTTCCAAGGAGCCAGACTTGGTGTTGAGTGATAAATCTCCAGGCTTTCTGAAGGTCTGCTGGACATTTTTGAACTCATTTTTAGAGGATTTCTTTGTTTTTTCTTGTGGATCACCATGCAGTAATAAAAGTATTCGTATGAAATATTGACTTTCAAGCTTGTTGGTATTGCACCAGGTATGGCTCAAGACTTTTGCCCAGTATTGTATATCCAGCCTTACTCCCTCTTTGAGTAATCATTTCCTGACCTCGGAGTTTTTTGTTGTGTTGCCTTGGATGTGCGTGACTCGTAGCGCAGTAACTCTCTCCATTTCATAGAGCTTTCACAGCAAGACCACAGTTATGAAATTGTACACATGTCTTGAGATCATAATGGGCGTGATCTTTGACTCAGAGCTTTGTTTTGTCTGCCTGAAGTCCATCTTCCCCCTCGATGTTCAGACTAATTTATAGAGACGAGATCACATCATCCCTGTCACTACCCGTTACATACATAATTGATTTGAACTTTTATTAAGTTAAATATGAGGTTCACACCACTGTCCCACGGTCTTCTTAATTTCTGGTTGTATGAGGCGTTGTTATCAGGTGTACAAATCTAGTATTTTTGAATATATTGTATGTGTGAGCAGTCCTTGTCCTTGTGGCTAGTGTCACAGATTTTCTTGTTGTTCTTTAGGCAAGAAAAGATCTAGAGCAGAAGAGACGCAGAGAAGAGAGACGGATACAAGAGATACTCGGAGACAGCCCACCTCCACCATGGAGCCCCCCAAATAAAACCATACCGTTTCGAAGATGACGAATAAAATGTAACATAACACCCGTGTAATGTCTGTTGGTGCTATGTTACATGTTTTTGCAAATGCAAGTTAGTAATGTATGTTGTCCTCTGACAGCTACTTTCATATGATTTTGTATTAGACAGCAGATCTAGTGTGTGTTCATATTTTTATATGTTTTCTAACTCAGATGTTTGCAAAATTGGAAACAATTGTGGGACAGAATGATTTTGTGATATGTCAAGGAAAAATTCATGTATTTAATTTTTTAAAATTGTATTTGATTATTTTTATAAATATGTTTATGCTTTAGCATGTAATAATAATAATAATAATAATGATGATAATAATAATGAATGTATTTAAAGGCCCTTTACAGGCACTCAAGGACACGTTACACCCAATTAAATATCATATTATGATTGAAATTACAGTTGAAAAACAACTTAGAATTAAAAGTTAAGATAAAAATTTCAATAAAACAATAGACAATTAGGGCTTAACATGAGAATGTGCAGTAAAGCAGTTAACATTGTTGTTGTTGTTTTTGCTGATTCCCTTTTAATGTTTATTTTTGTCGTCAGGTTAAGAAGAACTCACAAACCTGCAAATGATTAATTTTTTTTGTATTGTAAGGGCATTTCAGTAATTACTTAATAACTTCTCACCCACAGTTATGTTTATAAGTATTTGGAGGAAGACAGGTTTTTGTATTTTGCCTCTGTACACCACCACAGTAGATTTTTGAGGTGCAGACTTCCTGTTTTAATTCTGGGGATTTAACTAAATATTGAATAATTGTTTTACACAGGCTCCTATTTTCACAGCTCAAATGGAATTAGAGAATTAACTGACATGTAGGAGGCCCAGATGTGCCCAGAGATCACGGTGACTGTTGTGGAGGTCAATGGGTCCCGTTAATTCTCATTCATGATACCATTATCTAAAAAGCTGATATGAGGATAGTCGGACAGGATTAATTGTTAGAGATCTGGTAAAGCTTTAACTAGCAGCAGTTGGTCATAGGCTGTATTGATATGCTCACCTTTGAGATTCAAATACAGCATCTCAGAAATGCTTCAAGCTTCTTTCATTTATTTGACAGAATTCTAAACATGGTTTAAAAAAACAACTTTAAATTGGTTGCTTTCCTGGCATGGAGTTGACTTTTAACTGTAGTTCACAAATTTTCAACAGGGTTGAGGTTAGGGGTTTGATATTCCAGCAGTTCTTAATGGCAGGCTTGATTCTTAGTGGTCTCTGGGTTGTTGCTGAACATCAGAACCAATTTCATCTCATATAGAGGGTGACAGTTTGGGTTTTCGTCCTAACCTTGGCAAAGTGGTGACACGTTTGAATAATTTGTACAATTATTTGAACTAATCACCCTGGAATCTGCAGTTGTTTAGAAGTGGCTCTAAGAGACCTTCCTGACTATGAAGCTATGATTCTCCCTTTTAGATCTCCACTGAGTTCCATGGAGCTTTGCATTGTTCTGAGAATTGGTCAGTCGAATATTTGCTGTCTTAAGTCATGAAAGATGATTACTATACAATTATTTCATCTCGGAAAAAGAACAACTACCATGACATTCATGTCCATGATGACTGTAAACTTCTAACCACAGCTCTCTATATAACGGTGTAAAATGCTTTTACTTTGAAGGTATGATGCCGGAAGTCTGACCAGTAAATAAATAGTGGTTTCTCCGAAGAAGCGCTTCACTTTAGGTTGAGGTCCAGGTGAGGAAAGTTGTTGCAGAGATTTCATTGGTGTGGTTTTTATACGTCGAGCTCTGGTTTGCTTTCATTTATCGTGTGTAACGGAACCGTGGCCGTGGGTTTGACGCCGGGACAGGACACATTTAGCGGAAGAGCTAACACAGTCTGCGCATTACTGAAGTTCAGAGACTGTCGAGCTGGCAGAGGTAACGAACCGTTAGCTAACCCGCTGACAACAAACACTTACCCACTCATTCATTTTCGTGTTTAGTTCTCCCTGTTTGAAGGAACAGAACTTAAAGTAGCTTCATCGTTCTCCTGTCGATGTGCCACATCAACGCGGGGCAGCTAACGCGAACTAAGTGAAAGGCATCACCGATAAAGGGCTCATTTTTCATCTCTGCTTGACGTGGCTGAGCTGCAATAAAAGGCTCTTTATATTCCACCAGGCTACAACTGTGCACCTGGCAACTATTACCGCGGCACCACCGAGGAGGTGAAGTACTCCCGAGGAGGATTTTAGACAGAAAATCAAATTATTTGGGAGGAGCCACTCCCCTCTCAGTGTAACAGGGAATCAGCTTACCTGACTTGTAAAGTTGAGGCATCAGCAAAGCAATTATTTTCCTGTGACGGAACTAGTCATTACTGTAATTTTGATAGTTGGATGGTAGCGTTTTACTTGCTTCTTATGCACTAATATTCCAGTCATCATCTGCAGAGAAACTGGATCTATAACGTTTAAACTATTAGAAATATGTTTGAGATGCTGTTAAAATGGTTTGTCCTCGACTATTTGAGCCACTGTTTTTTCATATACATACCGACTTTCATGATAGCAAATTCATTTTTAAAAAAAGATTTTGTTGACAAAGATTGTATTGTTATGAAGCTGAAATTATGAGAGATCATCGATTACTACTTACTCTTCATCTTCAAATCCTTATAAATTGTTTTTTAAGTGATTTGGAGCAAAAGTTGTCCAGGACTCCTTGGGACCCCCTCCTCTTATTTTCTTATCTGGCAAACCCACTGATAAGCTGTTGGCAAGCACTGAAATGTGTACAAATAAGTCTTGCTTGATGGGTACTTTATCTCTTTATTTGCAGGGAAGTGTGTTCACTTGATAACTTTATAGCTCTGTGTTGTGTCCTCCCCAGATGTTTCAAATAAAGAGGATCTGTTGCATTGGTGCGGGTTACGTAGGAGGCCCAACATGCAGCGTCATCGCCCAGATGTGCCCGGAAATCACAGTGACTGTTGTGGACGTCAATGAGTCCCGAATCAAGGCCTGGAATTCTGACACTCTGCCCATTTATGAGGTAGCGTGCCATTATTTTAAAAAAACAAAAAAACGTGGCGCTGAGGATAGTAGGACAAGATTAATTATTAGAGATCTGGTTAAACTTTAACAAGCAGGAGTAGGTCATAGGCTATTATCCTGATATGTGCAGCTTGAGATTAATATTCAGCATCTCAGAAAAGCAGTAAAGTGTTCAGATTCATTAAAGTGTTAAAGGAGTAGGTGTAGCCAGGCAACAGTTCCAGGCAAATGTTTTTGTTAAATATTGCTCCACCTCATGGACAAAATGAAACCTAAATTACTTCCAGACTGTGTTGCAACTTTTCTACGTCAACTCTGACCACGGTGTATTGCATCATCGTGAGTAGTTTAAGGTTAGTCAGTGGTCACTGTGAGCTGGTGTTGCACTCTTAACGTTTATTTTTCCTGCTGTCTTACTAACACGGCCTCTCACTTCCTCCCATTTCAGCCTGGACTGAAGGAGGTGGTTGAATCATGCAGAGGAAGAAATTTGTTTTTTTCCACAGACATAGACTCGGCTATCAGGGACGCAGACCTCGTCTTTATCTCTGTGAGTCCATCATTTAGCTCCACACACACACAGCCCTAGAGCCCGACTGATCCTGGATATTCGGTGGTTGAATATAAGTGAAAGATGTCTGTCAGTCAGTCTTCAGTTGTATTTAAAAGAGGAGATTGTGGCCTTATTATTTAACTTTTCAGCAACGCATGTAACATGCTATGCAGAACACGTTCTGCTCAGCTGTGATGTGTAACGGATCTGTAATGACACAGTTTCTAATTTACTCCACTTTTCTCCTTTCTGCATTAAGTTTCTATCTTGTTCCAAATATACAGTTCAACACAGGCCGATAATGATCGACCAAAATTTCATTAGGGTTCTCCACCACACACCGGTTTTGCTTGTTTGGCCCACTGACATAATTAAACTGCACCTCTCCTTGCACTCCTCCAGGTGAACACCCCAACAAAGACTTACGGGATGGGGAAAGGTCGCGCGGCTGACCTGAAGTTCATCGAGGCGTGCGCCCGGCGCATTGTCGAGATGTCCGACGGCTACAAGATTGTCACGGAGAAGAGTACGGTGCCAGTGCGCGCCGCCGAGAGCATTAGACGGATATTTGACGCCAACACCAAACCCAGCCTCAACCTGCAAGTGCGTACCGTCACGTGAACAAAGCTCTCCGACCTTTGCTGAGCTGCTTGTTTCTAAAGTTGTGCTGCCGCCACAGGTGCTGTCCAACCCAGAGTTCCTCGCAGAAGGAACGGCGGTGCGGGATCTGAAGGAGCCAGACCGCGTCCTGATTGGTGGAGATGAGACTGCTGAAGGTCAAAAGGCGATCAGAGCGTTGTGTGCTGTATATGAGCACTGGGTCCCCAAGGAGCGCATCATCACCACCAACACGTGGTCATCTGAGCTCTCAAAGCTGGTGAGTGAACCTCTGGGTGAGGTCGACCACAGAGAACAGTTTCGTAAATCTGTTGGTTGTTGTAGCAATTTATTAATCGTTTGCAAAAAAAAGGCCAGTTTTCTTGGAAAATATCTCATGATTAATATTTTTAATATTTAACAGTCAATAAAAAAATAAATTACCAGAACTACATAGATTAGATTTGTGTTTATTAATCTGTTTCCAAATAGCTGCTCTTTATTTAATCCGTATATTGAAGGGTATATAAAACATGGAAAAAGGGTCAGATAGATGAACTCTGCTTGTAGAAAATAAACTGTGTAAATTATTAAGACATCAACTTTTACTTTGTGCTGTCAATTAATTTCTATGATCAATTTTAATCAGCTAGTTGTTACTCATTTAGCGAAAACGTTGTATTTAGTTATTTATTTCATGTGTGTGAGACGATCCACTCCACCCTACCTTTCAGTCTGTCTGTGAAGCGGTCCTTTTATGCAGGAAATTGAGAAGCGCTCTGGCTGAATGTTTCCATTCAGTAACATCTTCGCCCAGTGCCAGTGCTCTATAAAAGCTCTTGGAGTTAGTTGCTGGGCGTCTCTCCTGCCCTGAGTCACATTTGATTTCTGTGGCTTCTTGGTTTGCTTGTTGGACTAAATGTCCTTGAATGCACCATCTCTTGACTCGTGCATTCACTTGCACTACGGATCACATTGATTACACACACCACGGCTCAATTTCAGGTCTTTTTTCATCTGATAAAAAAAATATTCTTTTTTAATTGGATTTGTGAGTCTCCTTCTGTCATCGCTGAGTGGCCTGGTGTATGAGAAGTGTGTAAGTGATTATCACAGTACTTGTCCTTATCACAGAGCTAAACGAGTATTCCTGTGTGTCTGTGTGCAGGCAGCTAATGCATTCCTGGCACAGCGAATCAGCAGCATCAACAGTATCAGTGCTCTGTGCGAGGCCACTGGAGCCGACGTGGAGGAAGTGGCCAAGGCGATCGGCATGGACCAGAGAATAGGGAACAAGTTCCTTAAAGCCAGCGTAGGTGAGAGACAGTTTGTTTTCACATCCGCTGAACACGTACGAATGTTTCCCGTTCATCTCTTTGCTGTTTCTGATGCCTCGTACAGGTTTCGGTGGAAGCTGTTTCCAGAAGGATGTGCTGAATCTGGTGTATCTGTGCGAGGCCCTCAACCTGCCTGAGGTGGCTTCCTATTGGCAGCAGGTGAGAGCGACGCTCCTTTAGATGAGGAGGAGTAGTGGCTGAAGTCAGAGCCTCTCCTGAATGACTGAACACTTCGCCTTAGGCTAAGGGAGATTTTGTGGCAGAATCAATGCAGAACATTTTGGACATAACTGTTTATCTCCAATTAAACAACTTGTACATCTAGTACTGAGTAGTGACAGTAGCACTTTTTTTTTTTTTTTTTTAGGTGATCGACATGAATGAGTACCAAAGACGACGGTTTGCCTGCAGGATCATCGACTGTCTCTTCAACACTGTTACCGGCAAAAAGATCGCCCTGCTGGGCTTCTCCTTCAAAAAGGACACGGGTGACACGAGGTGGGTCTCCTCCTTTTATTTTGGCCATTTCTTTCCCGTTTTGATTCACTTGAAATGGCTTTGTTAAACTTTTGTTAATCATAAACCTCAGTGTATGAAAGGATAATGAAGAGCCCATTTCAAATCCTGGGTTTGCTCTTTGTACATACAAAACCTGCAGAGTCACTGCTGACTGCTTTAATGTGCATCTGTGAACTGTAACCTCGATTGGAGCTGACATCAAGGTGTTTGTGTGTGCACGTGTGTTGTGTAACTTCAGGGAGTCGTCCAGTATCTACATTTCTAAGTACCTGATGGATGAGGGCGCCAAGCTGTTCATCTATGACCCCAAAGTCCTTAAAGAGCAAATCATTCACGACCTCTCCCAGCCCAGCATCTCCGAGGACAACCCAGAGAGAGGTGTGTGTGCAGGTTGCAGTTTCCAGTGCAGTACTGAAAAACTCATTGTGTAGTTTATTTTTGTCAACACCCTGATTTACTTCATGTCTGTATGAGTGAACCAGGTGGTTTAGTGTAAAGACACCTTCAGCTCACTTCAGTACCTGGCTGCAGACAGCTTAAATAAACATGACTGTAATGTGGTAATAAGTGAGCTATAGAGATGCTGCTCTGTGGGTGGTGTTACCTTTGTACAGGGCATTGCTAAGCAAACTGGTTACAGGCTCGAGCTTGACACTTTACATGCAGACAGGAGAGGTAATGATGTTATAATCAAACACCTTTAAGATCAAAACTATTAAATGACTACTCCTTTTCTGATAATAAAATCTGATAGGACTTGAAAATAAACCAGAATTCCAGGATGTATTTAATAAGATTTATAAAACTGTAACTCTGACTGTGCTGTAATAGTTCAAATTGTCTGTTGGGGAGAATTTAAGCCAACAAAGTATATCATGTCCTCTACACCCACCAATGTTATCTTTGGGTGGGTGTAAAGGACATTTTCAAGAGAACCTAAGATAGGATAGGGACACACCATGTCAGAAGCGACTAAACTTCTTAAACATCGCCTGTTTTTGCTCCATTCCTGCTCCATATTTTCATTCTTGAACTTTGGTACAATTCACATTTCAAAATGATCATTGTTTGGTTTTTACTGGGCCTTGGTGCAGAAAGTGTTTGTCTTTCCTCTCTTCTGATTGGCTGTCCCTCACAAACAGCAGGCAGCTGTAGCAGAGAACCACATTAGATATTGCTTCTCTTAGATGCCACTGAGATCTCAGTAACTTTCAGTTGCTTTATCAGTAACTAAAGCAGCACTCACTAACACTAATTTGTTTGAACTGTTCTTCATTTTTAGTGTCTGAGTTGGTGACTGTGACATCAGACCCTTATGAGGCTTGCCAGAGCGCTCATGCATTGGTCATCTGCACAGAGTGGGACATGTTTAAGGTCCCAGTTACATTTTACTACTACTTTTATTTTTTTTAAATGCTTCGTATTTGAGGAATATGTGAGAAAACATTTTAATAGTCATATCTGTTTAAATCCACCACAGGAACTGGACTACGATAAGATTTACAAGAACATGCTGAAGCCGGCTTTCATGTTTGATGGCCGCAGAGTGCTGGACCACCTTCACCCTCATCTCCAGAGCCTTGGCTTCCAGGTAAGATTTACAAAAAAAAAAAGTTCCAACCCCTCCATGTAAAAATCCAAATCTGTGTGAACAAAGAAAGTATTTAAGTTTTTTTTTTTGTTTGTTTGTTTGTTTGTTTGTTTTCCTGTCTGCAGATCGAGACCATCGGTAAAAAGGTGACACCAGCACGAATCCCCTACACTCCAGCAGCTGCTGGTCCTCGAATCACTGCCAGCGACGTTCCCACCAGCAAAGCAAAAGTCTGAAACTCATTTCTTCATCACTCAACATGCAGCAGATTCCTCCTAGCCTTTCCCCCCTGTAGCTGGTGAAACAATGCAGATCCTTCTCCCTCAGATGCTGTATCATGCCCGATGAACAGTGTGTGTGGGGGGGATTGGATGAGAGCTGCTGATCCTTGAATCCAAAATTTGTGAATGATTGTTTTTTGTTTTTGATTAAAGCATTCCATATGTGGTTAGTTTTATACATTTCACATATCAGGTACACCTGTTGGACTGATTTCTGATGAACACTATCAGCCTGAGTGTTATATTTACTGTACAATCAACTATTGTTCTAAATCACAAATTTTATACTTATAGTATTTTTTATAAATCTACTGTATGTTAGTCTGTCCTCAATATCTGTGGCTGTTTACTCAAAAGGGCCAATGCAAGTAAATTAATTTTTCTGTTTTGTCTGTTTCAAAAGTAATAATAAAATAATTAAGAAATGACAAACTGCAAAAATGTGACGTTTAAGACTTTTATTTCTATAAATATCAATGTACATTTGAACTGATCGGTGTGCAGCACAAACATCTTTCTTGTCCAGCTGTGACATTTACACTGTTTTACTCTAGAAAAAGTGCACTTTCTTCCAAATTGGCTGTTCAGCAAATACACGGGTATCAAAATCTTTTGCCACCCATTTACCTGCTGGGAGGCTAATTGCCCTTGCTTTGTACCTTTCTTACACACAGTACAGGATGGATGGTGCTTCTTGTTTTTGTATCACAAGACTGATCAAAAAAAAAGGATCCTGCTTCATTAAATCAGTTCTAAAGAAGCAGACATGAAGATTGTATAGGAATTTCTTTTACTTATGTATTAATCACATTATTTTATTGTATGATACCTTGGTGCCACTGGATTTTAACAAGTCTCACACTCATACAGTAAGACAAATGGTGGGGGTCTAGTAAGGAAGTTGGTGGAAGCAGACAACTCCACAGGAAGAGTCTTTTGTCTCTTCAAGGACTCTGGGAGGTAGCAAGGGAGTGTGAACCTTAAGGTGTGAAACAGCTGTGTACTGCCTTTTGTTCCTGAAGAAGGTATTTAACTGGGAGCCATGCTAGGCTCAGGGAGACTCTGCTGACCGTCTGCCCCGCGGTCATGCAGGCTCTCCACCAACTTGGTTGTCTGTTGTCTTTGTGTGTTTGGATTAAAGAATGTTAGCTACTGCTCGTCTGTAGGCTTTATTTAATCGAAAACTTCCACAACAAGGTGATCGTGAACAGAGCCCACTGTTAAAGGTCAGTAGCTGTTGAGAATAGATTCCTTAATATACATCATAGTTAAAGAGAATATAGTTTGGGATTGATTGTAATATTACAATATGGCCGTTAATGGGTGTAAGAAGGCCTGGAATGGGAACAAAGAGCTGGGGTGCAGGGCAGGAGGACAATCAACCTGGGCCAGGAAGCAAGAATTACTGAGGGTGAGGGGCAGGCAAAGGGACACTACCTTAAAAGGAGATGGGGTCAGGGTGTCAGCACCCTTAGCCACTGTACTAGTGTATTTCCATTGTGGGGGTGTTTACTGTAGGGGGGAGGAGACCAGAGGTTATAACTGCAACTGTTGTGTGGAGTTCTTTAGATCAGCCTTTAGCATAGGACTGCATAGGACTGCAGTGTGCGGATCTCCAGATGCATCTGTAAGAATAATGGGTAATAAAAGGATTGTGTAAAACATGGAAACATCTCAGCGTGATCTCTACCAGGACCAAAAGAATCGCAGAGACCGGCGTTGTCTCAACATAGCTTTTTTTTTTTTTTAAACCCAAAGTTCACTGAGACGAGGGATGGGATTTAGGAATCCCCAAGGAGCGGAAGCAAATTACAGCCTCTGCTCCTGACAGCTGGGTGAGTTGGTGGACACCAACGTTACCCAACGTGTCTGCTGTTTGTTCTTTGATAGTCTCTTTAAAATGCAGCCCTCTGGCTTTTTCTCAGGGAACACAGAGCAGCAGTTAGAGTATGGTCCCTGTACTTACAAGTCTGTTATTGTCACTTCTGTAGCTTTATTTAATGCCTCCCACAAACATTGTACTAATATTAAACATGTTTCCTGTGCTGTACTTTAAATCGGTGCATTACGTTACAGATGGACGAAGCTCATTTTGTCACTGCGTACAGCTGAACGCACACAGCAGGCTCCTCATTCTGCTGCTTCTGTTTCCCTCTTCTTCAGTAGATTCTTTAAGAAGAATTCGCCTGTGAAGAAAGAAAAGAAGAAATGCACTGAATTCATCCATCCTCTGCTTCTTGTCCCGTTCACAGGAGCAGCAGTCTAAGCAGAGATCCCCAAACCTACTTTCCCTGCCCACTTATCCCAGTACTTCCATGGGGGACCCTGAAGCATTCCCAATTCACCTGAGAGAGATAACCTCTTAAGGCTACTGTGGGGTCTGCCCCAGGTCCTCCTCTAAATAGGACATACCTAAAATACCTCATTTAGGAGGAGGAGGAGTAGCAGATCCACACCGATTCCCTTCCAAATGACTGAGCTCTACATTCCTGTCTCTGAGGGGGAGCCCACCCGCCCTTCAGAGGAAGCTCATTTCCACCACTTGAATTGATCTAATTTTTATTGAGTGATTTGGCCCAAGTTTTACTGCTGAATTTGTCTGAAAATGCAAAGCCACGTTTAATAACATGATTTCTCTTCTTAACTGAAACAAATTAACTGTCTCTCTTTTGTCTTTGCAATCATATAATTATGCTTATAGTTGATATCCCTGATCACAGTGTTTTGTTTTTATTTTTTATCTCTGACCTAATATCTCCACTTTTATTTGAATGTTTTTGGCTTAGTTGGCTTTGGACAGTCACGAGGATGATTTGTGCACTTCATTAGGCACTCTTTTCCCCACCTGATCGTCTCTTTAAAAAAAATTAAAAAATTGCAATGTTTATCTGACAAAGTCTATAATATATTTCCAGAAGTGCAAAGTTGAAAATATGTAACTAAAATGATTTTCATATTTATGATTTAATATTAATGATTTAATATTCTTTGCACACTGGCTGGACATGTTGAATATTAATATATCCAAAAAATACTAATAAACATTTATTAACATCACTTCTCACCTGCTTTGTAGGAGGATCGCACCAGTGGTCCGCTGGCTGTGTAGGTGAAGCCCATATCACTGCCAACTTTCTCCCAGTGGGCAAACCTCTCTGGAGTGACATATTCCTCCACCTAAATCCCAAAGACACACACAGAGTCAGAGTGAATGTGTCTGTAGCCAGCAGCACAGCAGTAGGAGTGTTTACCTTTAGGTGGCGTTTGGTCGGCTGCATGTACTGCCCGAGTGTTAGACAGTCCACTTCTGCCTCTCGCAACTCTGTAACGACATCCTGTCAGAAAACTGTAGAGTTGGTCTGATTTTTTATAATGTGTGTGTGCGTGAGACAGCGGACTACACACCCGTCATAGTGCTGACGATCTGTTGGTCAGTCTCTCCGAGCCCCAGCATGATGGAGGTCTTGGTGAGCACCGTCGGTTTGACCTTTTTAGCGTGCTTCAGGACGCTCAGAGACTGATCAAAGTTTGCTCTGGGATCACGTACATGCCTGTAAATACACGACAAACATCACTGTGCATCTGAGAAATGTCTCTGCTGCACCACCTGCTGGTCAACATGTGTTACTGCAGCGTAACGACCTTGCATGTTTTTATTAACTTTAACAATACTTCACACGAGCCTGCTTTATAATGTGTGTTTATGGCCATGAATTTAAGCTTTTTAATGGCAGAACTAGAAATTAGATGCTCAGATTTTGACTCTGAGGACTTACAGTCTATTAAAAATCCCTCAGTACCTTTGTAGCTCGCGCACTGTTTCCACATTGTGGGCGTACACGTCTAATCCCGACAGGGCGATCTTTTCCACCGCTGCCAGGTCTCCACGGAAATCAGGAGTCAGGCATTCAACCAGGATCTGAGGATTTCTAGCAGGCAGGATCAAAGTTGCTTTTACAAAGACATTCAGATAATGTAATAAATCCAAAAGGGGCGGAGTCGTGTTTACCTTTCTTTCAGGTTAGTAACCGTCTTAGCAAAGTGCTCCGCTCCACCATCAGCAATATCTGCACAAAAATACAGAGAGAAGAAAAATCTAAGATATATATGATATATAATATTTTGAAAATGCCTTGAATTTTATCTTTAATTTGTGGACATTTTTGTATTTGTAAACTGAAAGTTAAAACCAGAACAGTCTGATTTCTTTACAGCTTTATGTTATTAAATTCTACAAATTGCAATGCAGTTGATCGTCACTCATGTAATTCTTGCTGATGCACAACAGCAAGAGACTCATGCAGATACAGTAAGGTAAGAAACTAGTACCGTCTCTGTCGACCGAGGTGAGGACCACGTAATCCAGTCCCCAGGCGGCGATGGCTTTGGCTGTGTTGTACGGCTCGTCAGGGTCAAGAGGCGGAGGCTGACGTGCTGTCTTTACTGAGCAAAACCTGCACCCACGGGTGCATGTGTCTCCCATCAGCTACACACACAAATACATTATCTCGCTAAAATAGAACAAAGAATCCAGACAAATGCAAAACACTGATATGGCAGCGCCAGTTCATAAAAGAACAGATGGTGAATATTAAAGATTAAAGTGCTTCTTTGCCCTCTTCAAAAACTGGAAGTAAATTCAGAGAGCAGCAGAGACTCACCATGATGGTGGCTGTGGCTGTGGCGTACTCTCCTCCTCCCCAGCATTCCCCGATGTTCGGACACCTGGCCTCCTCACACACCTGAGATAACAGACAGATTATTCATAAATCACAACAACAGTCATCTAAAGATGCTTTATATCGTAAGGTAAAGACCCAACAATATTAGAAAGAACTCCAAAACCAGATGAGCTCCTATGAGATAGGACTTTGTGACAGAGGGAAGGCAAAAAAAACAACAACACAAAAAACACTTCAACAGGAAGAAACCTCCAGCAGAACCAGGCTCAGGAAGGGGCAGCCATCTGCTGAAATCCAAACTGGGTGCTGGAAGCTTTGGAATTTTTTGAGCTATCCTACTGCATTTAAACTGTTTTAATGGGCTGTTTAATGTTTTGGCTGCTGTTACACGGGAATTTAAAAATTTCTTTCTTATCTTATTAAACATTTTTCAGCCTTTCTGTTGAAGGTTGAATAGTCAAAAACGTAGCATGTGCCGTTCAGTGAGCTGAGAAACTGCAATATTTTGATAAGTGCGTCAGTGCTACAGCAGTGTGAAGGCGAATCAGCGGAGACCTTCAAAGATCACATTAGTTGCACCTCAAACATTTCTTTAACAGCAGCCAAAAAGCAGCTGGGCTGCCTGACAACTTACAGACAGAAAACTTACCGTGTGAAGGTTGAGATCTCTCAGGGTGTTCTTCAGCCTGTTGTAATTCTTTCCAATGGGGATCTCAGTCTTCAACCATGGAGGAAGCCGCAGCCTGACAGGAACAACAGCAGACAGCTCGGTGTCTAACAGTGCTCTCATCTCTAAGTATCTGTGTCTAAATACTGCTAAAAAACGTTTACTGATAATAATAAAGAAACCTGCTAGGTCAGAGCCTGCAGTGCGGGGAAGAGCTCATTGAGAATTAGTGGCAGGCTCTCAGGTCTGCCTGATGCCCCTACATGTAATAACTTTGTCCTCATCTGTATTTTGAGCTCTATGATGAAAAATCCTGCATGCATTTGGATGTGTTTTGCTACTAAACAGTCATTTTCTTAATCTCAACTTCACTTGCATCTTCTGTGACTGGCTGCAGGGCGCTAACCAAGCGCCCGTTACTTTTTGCATGTGTCGACTTCGCCTTTAATGCTCATTATGGTGTTGAACTGTTCTCTATAGCATGTGTCTGCACATTTATGGTAGAGCCGAGCAGGCCAACAGCTCATTATCCAACAAACACTTTTATATTTCCTCTGAAATCCATTTTTCCATTTGAATGTTTAATGCAAACATTTTGACTAGCTTTTACTGAAGCTTTAACAGCGTTGCTTATAGCAGTGTTTGTGATGAAGTTTTGGACTCAGAGACTCAGCTTCTGTTTGTGTGCATTAACAGAACAAAATAAACGTGCAGATGCTGATTTCTATACTAAATGATAGTCGACCTATCATTTAGTATAATCCAACAGCTGCTACAAGTGAAATGCAGTCCGTTTATTTTTGTCAGTGATCATGAGTTTAAAACTCAGACATGCCAGCATCTTAACATGGACTCAAACCAAAGCTCAAGCTCCCCGGGGCCTGAAAGCCTCACCTCTCTCCCTTCTGTCTCTTCAGGGTGCCTTTGTACTCAGCCCACTTGCTTTTTTCAGATAATTCCCCTGAAATAAAGTCTTGCAGGTCAGGTCCGTCGTCTCTGAGCAGCTCCTTCTTTCTGTCACTTCTCTCCGGGGAGGGTCTGGTTGATAAGCAGCTGGTGTAAACCTGCAGAGCAACACTGACGATTAGTTCAGGAGCTTCTCTGTGTTTCTACACACGGCAATTCACACTGACAAGGTGGTCACGACTCCGGCTACTAAACTACATATTCGCTTAGACACATACAATCTGTCAGAGGCCTCCTGACAGACCCAGCTGGGAAGCCCGCAGTCAGATTTTTTCACCGGCTGGAGCTGTTAATAGACTATCCGAGCCAAAGTTTGTTAGACTGAGTTGTGAATTTAACTACTCACGTGTGGGATGCATCTGGGACTCAGCCACAGGTGGTTTGTGGAGAAACGACCCGCTACGCAACAACTTTGCTTGAGTAGCGCCATGACTTTGGCTAGCAGGCGGTTAACGTTGGGATAGCACCTCGGCGAACGACTGCTTTGGTCTGGTGCTTCACGTGAAGCGGACAGAATTGGAAAGTATTCTTTTTTTTAAAAATGAGCTAAAATTTCAACGTAGGTGATTTTTTTTACGAACTTAATGGGTTATAGATATATTTTAAAATGAAGACTAGACGAGCTGGAACATAACATTATGGCAGCATTAAAAAATTTCTAAAACAAAATAAGGCAACAGATGGACTAAAAGATGGCCATTAATGATGATAATTTGAAAGGGACTTACATGAAAACATGTTTAAATACTATTTAACAAATTGAATCAGATTCAAATCAGTTATAATGTTGAAATCCCTTTGCAGTGAAGTGACAGTGAACGCGTCTCTGGGAGTGCTGAATGTAGACTGTACGATGCCACTCGAATGCAGCAAAGCTAAATAAAATGTTTGAAAAGCTTGCCTTAAAAAAATAACAACAGAAAACGCTGCTCTTTAACTTTTGGAATCTTTTTGGTGGTTTGCGACACCTCTGTTCAAATATTTACATCCAAAATATGCGCTCCTCGATCGTCTGGTAATGCCTGCTGGTGGCACGTACAATTGCGTGGTGACGTCGTCCTTTCCTCCTTTCCTCTGCTACCGGCGAGGTGAGGATAACCGAAAAATTGTTGCCTTGCTTTCATCTAACTACATCTATGTCTCTTAAACCTATATTTCGCTCGATTATGAGCCATCACACTGAGAATATGTTACACTTCTCACCATAATCTGTATTTGTAGCCTACTTTAGCTCTGTTGGGATATATGATGTTAGTTTTAATCAGATTTGATGCTTGAGGCCTGGCGCTCTGTACGCGCTGAGGCCCACAGCGGATTCAACAATGCTCATATTAAACATGGCGTTTGCGCGGCTCCAGGTGTTATTTAACAACTTCTAACGTTTTTACTGTATCGGTATCTCATGAAAGGAGCTGGTCGGCTATCTAATGCTTACTTCTGTTAGCATTGTAGCTAAAGCTTGCTGACACCAGTGTGGTGTGCCTGTATCTCACAGTCCGAACTTTAGTAAACAGTCATTGTGGAGCTGTTAAAATCACAGATATAAAGGCATACACGCTTTAGCCTGAATCTCAGAGCCAGTCAAACTTTTCAGAGTTGAAAGCACCTATTTTGTCTCTTTACAGAATGAAGACCATTCTCAGCAGCCAAACTGTCGACCTCCCCGACAATGGTAAGGGGAAAATCAGTTTTCCACACAGATGTATTTATGTCCTGTCTGTAGAGTAGCTTCTAACCTTTTTTTTT
>NW_005187508.1:1324582-1325581 GCF_000239375.1 Pundamilia nyererei
TTTGTGCCACTGCAGGGTTTCCGGTACAAAATGCGTTCCGTGTACGCCCATTTCCCCATCAACGTGGTCATCCAGGAGAGCGGCACCCTGGTCGAGATCAGGAACTTCTTGGGAGAGAAATACATTCGCCGTGTCCGAATGAGGGGTGGTGAGTCTGCGTCACATCATGGAAATGTTTATGAGAATGGCACATGTGAAGTCCAGAAATATTCAAAGTTTCTGAGGTGTGGCGTAAATGACTTTGTCAGGAGAAGTTGGAAGTTATGTATAACTTCATATTGGGTTTGTGGTTGATTAGACACAAATACTTGTGACACATTAAAAGTTAAAATAGCCAGATGGAAGGGACCACAGTGAATTTATCATTTTAGTCTTCAAAATGTCAAATTATCTTTAAAGATCATTAAAGACTTGTTTTTCTGATCTTTTGTTTCATCAGTTCAAAGCCCAAGAGGCATCATACTAAAATCATGAAATTCACACACTCGTGAAGCTGAACGAGCTGCTGGTTGGGCAAAAACTGCTAACGGCTGATTTGAAAACCAGGGCTCGTTAAATTTATGGATTAGGAAATTATTTTGTCAATCAATCAATCAAAGCTTTATTCGTCACATGCAGGTTGCCCTGCAGTGAAATGGGACCCCCCCCCGACCTTACACATATAGCACAAACATTACATGGGGATACAGGTCGGAGATTGGTAGAATCAGAGAAAAAACATTGAAATGTGCACTACAATGGGGAAAGTACAAGAGGAAAAAAAGAGACCCCTACTCAAGCTATGCTTCCATGGTAGGACAGCGTGAGAACAGCAAACAAAAAACTCCTCTGCACAAAAAGCACATAAATGTCCACAGCACAACATTGTGAAGACATGACAAGCCACAGGGGTGGGTGGGGGGTGAGGAGTAATCCGAAGCGAACACAGCAGCCGCCCTTGCACAGCGCTACCATTCCAGCGCGGCACACAGACCCGCCGTGTTCCCTCGCAGGAAACAA
>NW_005187508.1:1327404-1341653 GCF_000239375.1 Pundamilia nyererei
ATTAATTGGTGTAGTGAGTCTCTGAGGAGGGATTTAGAATTGGCAGAGAGTGAGGCACGTGCAGACTTTGTGGAGTCATTGAAGCAGATTCTTTAATTTGTGATGAAGTCTGGAGTTGCACTCAGAGTTCAAACACGGTCAGTTAAGCATATCGACTTTTCTCTCAGCAGATCTAAAGATCCTGAGCTCGCCTCATTTTGGTGATGTAATGACTGAAGCTGGATATTTATTATTTGGTGGAACTGTCATCTCATTGGAGGGCCACTTTAGTGTTCAAGTAGTACAGAAAAAACAAAACCGACAAATATTTCTGAAAATGTAGTGGAGGTTTTTTCTTTTTCTTTTTTTTAAACATTTCTAATTTTGTATAATAAGACTAAACTTTTGTCCTTGTTCTCTTTCAGGTGTGCTGTGTTCAGTCTCAGCCGCACAGAAGGACGAGCTGGTCCTGGAGGGTAACGACATTGAGCTGGTGTCCAACTCTGGTACGTCTGCCTGCTGTTTCCTCTTTAGGTTTTCTACACCATAGGATGAAATGATATGATTATGTCAAGCTCCACCAGCAGATGAGGAGTTTTTCATTATTTCAGTCGCAGCCGTCCTGAAACTGATTCAGTGTCACCTTGATGCTCGGTGTAGATAAGAGTGAATAAAACATCAGAGGATGTTTGTCACCGACCTTATGGTTGGAAAACTGGACTCTGTGGACAGTTGTTGCACATCATCTGTACACACTACATGCAGTTGGACATCAGTGCAGCTGATAATCCAGTTTATCACACTTGACTTCTGATCAAGTTTCCCTCCACCTAAAGTCCTACTGTTCTCCTTACTGGGGTGCAGTGAGGGTTTTATCGATTATCTGACAGACATTAAGTTCAGGTTCTCAAATGAAATTATGGAAAGAGGATAAACTCAAATCAGAGAAGAACAGCGTCTGATCTCACCAGTGTTTTTAGACTATTGTAAGTTTGAGTTTCTCCTTGAATTGATTTTTCGCCTTCACTCTTCTACATTAAGGACTGAGCACGGTCTTGTGTTTGCACGTCTACTTTGATGAACAAAAACCCCATTGCTCCACCTCAGTTGAGGATTTTTTTTTGGTTTTTTTTGCTAGTCTATAGTTGTTCTCCAGAATCTGTATTTTTAGTTTTTGTCCATATTAGTCGGTTTTTTTGGCTCAGCTTTTGAAGGCAAAGCTTTGTTATACAGCAGTGAGTATAAATATCATATTGATGTCAAACAAAGGCCAAAAACTGTCACCTGACCATAATCCACTCAAGACTGTATATAATTTCTGAAAATGAGTTTAAAGTCAAAATGCTCCTGCAGGTGGATTTTCCTGTAAATCCCTGATGGAAGTGTGAGATGCTTTTAGACCTTTTTAACTACCTTTTGATTCACATGCTACACTCCAAACAGCTCGACCTGCATGTATAAAAAGGAGGGTCGGTATGAGACCGCTGCCTCAGGGACATATCAGGTTTTTCTGGACTTGTATCCAGATTCTTAGTAAAAACGTTGGAGATGAAATTTGAACTTGGAGCCAAAAAGACAGCAAACAGTGTGTCACACAGTCCTTCCTGAATCTTGTGTAATCCAGTTGTGATGTGCTACTTATCACCCCAACTTCTCTGTTGCAGCTGCTCTGATCCAGCAGGCCACAACTGTCAAAAATAAGGATATCAGGAAGTTCTTGGACGGCATTTACGTGTCTGAGAAGGGAACAGTCTTGGAACCGGAACAGTAAAAGTTACACCTACACTCTCGGAGGTTAGACATCACCATCCTCCTGGCCTGCATGCTCTGCTGGTTTTTCTTCCTTTTAATGGTTTCATTCTTTCAGATCTTTTTACACAATGCGCTGCTGCTCCACTTTATTTAAACTTATTTGTTGGGGCTCATGGATGTAGTTAAATTATTTTCCATTAATAAATACTCCTTACATGAAGTCGCCTTGTGTGAATCAATCTCCAAAAATCTGACTGGGCTTTTAACATTTTATCGGCAGTTTCAGATCATTACCAGTTTCATAAAAGCTGTAACTGATACGAACTGTTTTCCAGCCCCATGTGGTGTTTGTGTGGATGCTTTTGGCGTCACTGTCTGCATGAATGTGCACCACAGCGTGCATCTGTGCTCCTAAAGCTGCCCATTATTTTTGAAGTAAACTCTTCATTAATCCTCCCACTAAGTTGATCTCTGTCCTCACACTCGGCTCCTCTGTTTGTTTCCAGCAGCCCTGATCCAGCAGACCACCACAGTCGGAAAGAAGGACATCAGGAAGTTCCTGCGCAGCACAGTGCTAATGACAAGCTAATAAGACCAATAAACTAATGTGTTTTCCAGTTAATCCAGTCTCTGCCTCCCTTTCTTATTGGTTTTTGAGAATAGTTCAGCAAAATCTTGATATTGTTATAAATTGCACACGAAAGAGTCACTGGGGTAGTTCTACCCATCATCAGAAGTTTAAGATTTGAAGATTTTTATTTTCACTTTGTTCAGTGGATTTCCTTGTTTTAGTTTAGCTTCACTGTTAGTTTGAGTTGTTCTGTTTCAGAGGAAAGATTTAAGAAATTCAGGATGAATATTAATAATCAAACAGTGCTTGTTAGAAGCTGTTTCACTGGCCAGGTTTTGAATACTAAAACTAAAGACATTGTAATCACCGATGAACTTAAGGGCTGTGAATGGGCTGGATCCCTGCTGTCACAGGATGAGATGCAAAGTACATCGTGGACAGAATGCTGGGATCATGCTCAGCGACGGTGTTAAACACTACAACACTGTGCCCCCAAAACTGATTTTCTTTTACTTATACAAGTATACTGTTTTTGTTAAATTTCTGCTAAGCTCATGGTCAGTTTTTCCTTGTAGTTCATTATAATAACAATAAAACTGATGGATCAGATTCACTGAGCTTGTGAAAATACTGAGATTTCTTGAGGACCAAAGTGATTCACAGACAGTTTCCAGCACATCCACTGGTTTGTTGCCAGAATGGCAAGTTTTAATTTTGAACATGTAATCGAACACAGACTACTAAAAGCAAAAGATTTAACCCTAACGGTGTGAACACACCGTAAGACTTGCCTAAAACAAATGTCACATTTGTTACCTAGATTTTTACTTTTTGTTCTTAGCACAGCATTTCAGACTCCTCACAGCGCTGATACTTCAGTCTCACACAGACTGAGGTGGTTTGATGTGTGAGGCGTTTGTCTGACCTCAGGAACATCTTCAGGAGGACCAGGAGTCAAACAGACAACCTGTTCTAAAACCAGAGGAACTCAAATGCAACCTAACCTGAAGTTTTTCATAAACTCATCGTGTTTGGTTTGTGTGAAAGTCTCACGTTTAAATGCAAGAGGAGCAGAAAAAAAGATTAAACCTTCATTCCTCACAGTATCTATAAATTATTTGGGCTGTACAACTCGGATTAAATACATCCAGGTCGCTTCTCTTCTTCATACTATTATTTTTTAAAGAACAAACAATAACGCGGAAGCAAGAAAGTGGATTTGCTGGGGGGAAATGAAGGGAAGTAGTTTGAGTGGTGTTTTCCTCCGGGAGAGTAGTTTTGTTTTTTTTATTTGTATTTGCATTTTTAGTTAGAATCTGTAGGTTATTCAAGTTTTAAACAATATTCAAACAGTGCAGACACTACAGTTTATTTTTATTTTGTATTGATTGCTCAAACCATATGTATTGTGGTCATTTTTGGAGTTTAATTTTAGTTCATACATTTATTTATTTTACTTTCAATTCTACAATTATGGATATGAAAGTTGAGCATTATCAAATCAGTGATACAGCTCATTGCTTTCAGTGGTAAAAGCGCGCAGATTTTACCGGAAATTCTTCACAATAAGAAATGAATGCAAAAAAAAAAAAACCGCCAAATTAAAACAAAAAAAAAAAATAATTTTTTGTTATTTATTGTTTTAAACTTTTTTTTATTTAGTTAGCTTGACATATCTGTAAACATTTAGGTTTTCTTTAGTCGAATAAAAAAACGTACTCGTGGTGACGCGGTGACGCACGCCAACCAGCTGCCGGAGCGTCATTTCCAGGCGACCGCGGACTCTTGCTTCGCGCCAAGCAGTTGAAGCTTTTTCTTACTTTTTTTTTGATAACAGACCAACACAGCGAGAAAGCGCGTTCATAATGGTACGTGACATATTTCAGCTGCTTTTTCACTCAAACTGGAGCCTGTGTGCATAAACACAGCGGGTAAATATGGAGGAAATGATGCTGTTGTGTGGTTAAACCTTGCTGCTGCTACTGATGATGATGATGAAGCGCAGTGCGCAGTTAGCTCCTGCTAAAGAGGATAAACTTCAGTCCTTTGGTTCAGGTGGAGCTTTGAGCAGCAGGTGAAGAAGGTGAAATCTGTGAAGTGTAAGAGCGTTCAGTTTGTAGTTTGTGTAGCTGTGCGGTCTGCTGTGGAAGCACACTGACTAACATGCAGAGGGGTGACAGTTTAAAGGAAAACCATAAAGCAGTGGGTGTAGAAGGACACACACAGGTGCAGATGCTTCCTCACAGCTGCACTGCAGGCTACAGTGAAGCAGCAACATCTGTGGCATGAGTGAAAAGACTGAGCTGACTTTGAATACGTTTGTTTTTGTTTGGGTGCCAATAAGGTGATTTTAATTCACTTAAATAAAACTAAAGATAAAATCGTTTTGTTTGTTTGTTTTTTTAAAAAAAAGCAAAATTAACTGATGTAAAATCAAAAGTTGACTCGTGGTGTAAACTCATAAAACCTAGCATAAGGAAATGTCCTTATGCTAAGATTTTCACTGGGAGTGACAGGATGAGGGAACATTCATAGATGTAGTGAGGACATGCAGAGGGTTGGTGTGACAGATGGTGGTTATGTCCACTAATGGGAGCAGCAGAGTGAAGAGGATGGCTTCATTCAATTAGGGAAAATATAGGGAGGAACTAGTGGGTATGAATATATTATCAAGGAGGGCCAGTCGGTATTAATTTATGTATCTGAGTAAGCATAATAAAATGGATTTAAGTAAAATAAGTTATTGGGGAACCAAAATAACTACAAATAGGTATAAAATAAGTGAGCTAGTCTACAGACAAGATTGGTAAATAATTAAAATAATAAAAGATTTCCACTTTTTGGGGAAAAATGAATATAGCTGCCTTTGACTGTGAAATTCATCTTTTCTAATTTGCAAAATGAGATCATGTGCTTGAGCTGCAAAGATGTGGATGGGGTAGGATGGAAGGATACAAAGTCTCACTGAGATGTCAAAGAATGAAATAGTTTTGCATTCGTAGCTCCTACTCCCAGGCACTTTATGAGTCAGGATGTATAGTTTTGATAAAAGTGATTTTTTCCCCTGTTTTTTCCTTTTACGTAATTCTGTAATTCTTACAGTTTGTACTCTTCTGTGTGTGCAGGACATCAGGCGGTTCTTTGCACCGACGTCGGCTAAGCCTGCGGTGCAGAAACCTGCCCCGAACGGAAATGACAAACAGGAGAAGAAGAAGAAGAATTCCTCGTCAACGGACGAGGAGGTGAAAAAGAAGAAGAAAGAGGCCAACAAGGTGAGGAGCTGCCCCCTCTCCTTGTCTCCTTTCTCTGTTCCTCTTCATCCTGTTTATCCAGCTTTATTGTGGTTTCGTGTTCTGTAGGTCAAAAGCAAAAAAACTGAGGAGCAACGCAAGGATGGGGAGAAAAAACGAAAGAAGCACGCAGTCATAGCCTCGGGTAGGCATTTCCTCCACAGTGATGTCTCGGTGTCACAGCATTGTTATTTTTCTGAAGGTTCTTAAAGGATTTGTTAAAATACATTCCTTTAAAATGTAGTTTATTGCTGTTTGATGAGATGTATGCGGGGACTCAGCGACCTGCAGCATCCTCAGGCTCTTCTGTGCATCTGGATTTAAAAAAAAAAGATAACACACATTTTCAAAAGTTTACAAAAGATTTAGCCTCATGTTTTCATCCAAAGATGAATGGAAATAGTTTGTAGATTTAGATGAGGACAGAATTATTAGCCCCCTATGAAAGTTGAATTTTTACCCCCTCAGACGCAGAAGAACTAGCAGGGTCAAAATGTTGTAGTTTTCAACAGTCTCACATGTGCTCCTGACCAATCACAGCTCATTCTTCCTCACCTAATCTTCTTCATGATCCCTTCCACTTTGAGTTTCTTGGAGCCTTGCAGCCCGTTTCTGTGCAGGGTTCTAGTGATGCGTTGTGTTTGTGCTCAGACTCAGATGAGGAGGAGCCAGTGAGGAAGTCAAAATCCCCCAAAGAGAAAGCGAAGACGAACAAAAAAGATCCCGTGCAGTACGTCTCTGAAACAGGTGATGCTTCAGATGTGCTCTTACCCCAGCGTTAAAGGGAAAATGTCCTTTTTTTATAAACGCGTGATAGGAGGCCTCTCTTTTCTGCTTGTAGACTCAGACAGCGACAACTTCCAGTCCTTGAAGAAAACTTCCAAATCCAAACAGAACGGCGCCGCAAAAACGACAAAAGCGGACGCCAAACAGTCGGCGAAGTCTCCCGTCAAGCCATCCTCCACCCAGGGAAAAACCACACCAAAATCTCCTCCTGTGCCTTCCACCCCAAAGTCAGCTCCGCCCCCTCAGTCCAAACAAACCCCCACATCAGTACTCGATTACTTTGGCAGCGCGAGTGTTCAGCGCTCGGACAAGAAGCTGGTAGCCAGCACCAAACGAAAGGCTGTGAGTACTGAGGCATTACTTCTGTGTGTGTTTCCTTGTTTTTTTTTACTCATCCTCTCATGACTCAGTAACGATCCTTTGTAAAAACTCCTCAGCCGACTCTCACAGACGACCTGATAAGCGATGAGGAAATCGCCAGGCAGCTGCAGATGGAAGAGGACATGGAGGTAGGCTGATCAGCCGCTGCTGGTTTATTTGACTTTGAATTAGAGCTGCTCAGTAAATTGACAGATGGCTTTGACCCGTAGTTCATTACAGCTCTTCTGCTGTTCTCATGTTTTTGCTGCTTCACTCTCAGCTGGAGAAACAGGTCCACGAGGATGAGGAGTTTGCCAGAACGCTGGCCATGCTGGATGAAGAGCCAAAAGCGAAGAAGGTAAAGGCTGCGAGCATTAAAAAGGTTTGTGCAATTAAATTCTCAAGTTTATTTCAAGTCTTGTTTCTTTTGTCTTCCCAACCATCCAGGCTCGCAAAGGCTCTGATGAAAAACAAGTCTTGACCACGAGCCCCAAAAAGAAAGCCACAGACGCTGCCGCCCCTGGGAGCAGCTCGAAGACCAGCGTGTCTGAAGATGTGGTTAGTCCGTCTCCCAAAAAGACCACAGCTCCTGTAAAAGCCAGCTCCAAACTGGCCATGATGAAGAAAAAGGATGATGACAAGAAGGAAGGGGTAAAGAGCAAAACCCCTACTAAGATGAAAATTTCTCCCAAAAAGGAGCCCCACGCTTCATCTATCTCAGAGAAGACGTTCACCCCCAAAACTGGAACCACGCCCACCGCACTTAAGACTTCTCCCAAGAAACCGGAGGTGAGCCACACAGACGACCTATCAGATCAGAGGAAGAAAAAACCTGAGCATATAGATAAAAATATCCACTTCAAACAATTTAAAACCCAGATTATTTGCCTCTGTCTCAGAGCACGAGCACAAGCCCTGACGACCAAGAGAAGAAGAAGGCCAACTCTTCAGCTTACAGGAACTTCCTGAACAGAGATGGACCACGAGCTCTGGGCTCAAAGGAAATCCCGAAGGTAACCTGTGCTCGCTGTAGACGCCATCGTTCAGCTGGCCAGCAAGCTTGCGCTGCCTTTGCTTTACTGCCTGCGTGGTTTGTGTTTTCCAGGGAGCAGAAAACTGTTTGGAGGGCTGCGTGTTTGTCCTGACCGGCGTCCTCGAGTCCATGGAGAGAGAAGACGCCAAATCTCTCATCGAGCGCTACGGAGGCAAGGTGACGGGCAACGTCAGCAAGAAGACCACCTACCTGATTCAGGGCCGAGACAGCGGTGCATCGAAGCTGGAGAAGGTGATTATCTCTTTGGACATGAATGCATCACCATATTAAAGGATTTGACATCAATAGAAAAAACTGTCTGAAGCCCGAGCTTTTATCTCACAGGGATTAGCTGTTCCAGCACCGATCATGTGTGTTATGAGTACTTTATCAATACACATGATAGAAAATAAGGAAATTCAATAAATTAAGATAGACTTTAAGGATAAACAGTTTGAGCTCCAGATACGAAAAAATGGCAGAAAATGATAATAAAAATTGCTCCTTTTTTCTTTATTATCCTCTATTTTTCCCACACACACGTGAAACATTTTGCTCCATAGTTTTGTTTCTTGCGTTTCTCAGGCGGAGAGCTTCGGCACCCAGATCCTCGACGAAGACGGTCTGTTGGAGCTGATCGGAACCAAACCAGGAAAGAAGTCCAAGTATGAGATCGCTGCGGAAGCTGAGGTCAGTATTGAAATTATCCTGTAATGTATGATTTAATCTTCTGTACATCAGTTAAACTAAAAAAGTATATATATATATATATATATATATAACTTATCTTGTGTCACAGCTGCTCATTTCTGCTCCCGGAATAAACGCTTTACATTAAAAGATGAATTTTACCCATTTCCGCTGGGTTTCTATACCCTCTGCTTTTGTCACATAGAGCAAAACCACAAAGACCAAGACGCCTCCAAGCCAGGCTTCAAAGAGCACCCCGAAGGCCCAGAAGATCTCTCCCTCTAAGGGTAATTCCAGATCACCTCACACCCCGAGCCCTTCAAAGACGGGACAGGCACAAGGCCGCGGTACCAAGACCAGAGACGGTGGGACTCCACCCGGGAGAGGCTCGGGTCAAACTGCGCGAAGGGAGCTGGGCCTTTCCTCTGCTACCTCTTCTTCTTCTGTCCCAGAACAATCATCTCCATCACCCACAGAAGAGGGTGGCAGCCTGCTGTGGGTGGACAAGTACCGTCCACGCTCTCTGAAGGCTGTGATTGGCCAGCAGGGGGACCAGAGCTGTGCAAACAAGCTGCTGCGCTGGCTGCAGAACTGGTACAAAAACCACGGCAGCGGCAAACCAGCAGGTAGCAGAAGACTGAACGTGATTTGTTTTTGGTCGATTTCAGCTTTTTAAACCCGTCTGTGCTGAAGTCTGCGTGTGTTCTTTTCTGCTTTCTTCTATGCAGCGGCTCGGTTTGGTAAGTTTGGAGGGAAAGACGATGGCTCAGGATTCAAAGCCGCTCTGCTCTCCGGCCCGCCAGGGGTGGGAAAGACCACCACGGCTGCCCTGGTCTGCGAGGTCAGCGTGAAAACACACACAGATTTATTGTGAGCAGCCTGTGTGCGTATTGAGCACGCCGCTCTAATCTCAGCCTCGCGTTCACTGCGTCTGTGTGTCGTCCTGCAGGAGCTGGGCTTCAGTTATGTGGAGATGAACGCCAGCTGCACTCGCAGCAAAAACAGCCTGAAGGAGGTCGTCGCCGAGTCGCTGAACAACACCAGCATAGAGAACTTCTACAAAGGTCACTCCAGCTTTCAGCTGCCTTTTTATACAAGTGATTAAAAATGACACGCAGTCTGTGCACAGGCTGTTATTAAAACAGTAAACAGATGTGGTTGTTGTTCTCGTACAGCAGTGACTTCTCCATTAAAGTAGATAAGAGCTCATTTATTCCACTTTTTCTTAAACAGCAACTCTGGCTGTGCTTTTACAATATTTATGAAGTGCATGCTGGACAAACTTTTTAATAAATTAACATAACATACAAACGATTAATCAGTGACACTTAAACCTTCTTCTTCTTGTTTCTTGGCGTTTTGCAGGCACGTCACAGACAGTGAGCAGTAAACACGTGCTGATCATGGACGAGGTCGACGGCATGGCTGGTAACGAGGACCGCGGAGGAATTCAGGTAAATGACGGCATTTTTTTTACAGACTGTAGAGATCTTAACCTTTATAAGTTAAAAGTTTTAGATTAGGGAAATGTGGAAAATAAGCACTCACAGGTTTCAGCGCTGGTTGATGGTCGACTGAGCAACTGCAACAGAAAATAGAAGTTCAGTCTGATCCTCAGACCTCTCCAGCTGACCTTTAGATCACATGCTTATTGGTTTATTTCTGTTGTTTCTTCGATATTGATGTGTTTCTGCTCCTGTAGGAAATGATCGGCCTTATTAAAAATTCAAAGATCCCCATCATCTGCATGTGCAACGATCGGAACCACCAGAAGATTAGATCTTTGGCCAACTACTGCTTCGATCTCCGCTTCCAGAGACCTCGAGTGGAACAAATCAAGGTACTCACACATCTGTCCTGTATATGGCTTTCAGTATAGATGGTGCCTTTCCAGATGTGCAAACACTAATCGGAGCTTTGCATGACGAACTTGTGTGTTTTTTAATGCGAGGGCCTGAAGATTTTCGGCATTGTCCTCGTGCACAGAGGTTTCTCCAGATTGTCAGAATCTTTTGAGGAGATTAACTGTAGATGATAATATTCGCAAACTCTTTACAATTTTGCACGAGGAACATTATTCTGAAATTGTTCTGCAGTTTTCTGCAGATTGGTGAGCCTCTGCCTGTCTTTACTTCTGAGAACCTTTTTCTCTGTAAGATTTATTTTTAATACTCTGTCATGTCACTGTCCTTTTGCCTGTTAATCCAATTAGTTGCTAAATGTTCCTCCAGATGTTTCTTTTTAGTACCACTTACTTTTGAGCCTTCTGTTACTGCCATCAAATTCAAAATAAGCTTAGTTTGAACATTTGAGATGTTTTCTGTGTTTAATTGTTTTCTTTTATTGTGGATTTTATTAGTGAGGTTTTAAAATCGTTTCCTCCTCTTATCTATATGTAATCCAGTGTCCCAGCTGCTTTTGGAGTTGGGTTTGTGCTAAGTGACAGAGTAATGAACACTAGAGTTTCAGTAACCCAGAGAAACCACAGCAAACAGCATCTATGACAGTCGCGCTTACTTCTTCATTTCTCAGGGAGCCATGATGTCCATTGCTTTCAAGGAGGGAATCAGGATCCCGCCCCCAGCTCTTAACGAAATCATTTTAGCCTCCAATCAGGATGTCCGACAGGTAAAGAAATCAAAGCGTCAACTCATAACGAGCCCGAGATGGTTGTGTCCTGTGGTTACCTCCTTACCACTGTGGCTGTTTTCCTCTCCAGGTGATCCACAATCTCAGCATGTGGTCAGCCAAGGACAAGGTGATGACGTACGACCAGTGCAAGTCCGACGCAGCCAGCGCACGCAAGGACATGAAGCTCGGGCCGTTTGACGTCTGCAGGAAGGTGTTTGCCTCGGGGGAGGAGACGGCCCGCATGAGCCTCATCGACAAGTCGGACCTCTTTTTCCACGACTACTCGCTGGCGCCGCTGTTCGTCCAGGAGAACTACCTGCACGTGCGCCCAGCTGCTGCAGGGTGAGAGAGGCCACCTGCTTCATCCCATGCGTAAAATTGACCAAGATGTCAAACTTTTATTTTAAATTTGCTCGTTTCCTTTGTTTTTTTGGCAGTGGCAACCTGAAGTCCCACCTGGTGTTGCTCAGTAAGACGGCTGACTCCATCTGTGATGGCGATCTGGTGGATAGACGGATCCGCTCAGGACAAAACTGGTCACTGCTACCCACCCAGGTAACACACACACACACACACACACACACACACACACACACAAAAGCATTGCTAGATTTTCTTTTAATCATAGTGAAAGCAGCAGCTAGCTTATCATGAGAGCGTGAAAAACAGGACAGAAAGCCACTCAGCGAGCCTTGAACGTTGATGAAAGGCTCCCTGTGGGATGCATACACAGGTGCTTCTCTGATGAAAGCCCCTGATCATACTTCTTCTTGTGTTTGTGTGTCTCTGTGTGCATATTTGCAGGCCATTTATGCCAGTGTGTTACCAGGCGAGCTCATGAGAGGCTACATGAATCAATTCCCGATCTTCCCCAGCTGGCTCGGCAAGAACTCCTCGACCAATAAACACTCACGCATCGTGCAGGAGCTGTCCTCGCACATGGGTTTAAAGTCAGTGTTTCTTTATCGTCTTAAAATGATGCTTTTAACACATCGCTGAGCTCAAACTGCTGCTGCAACACTGAATTATTTTATCTGCTTGGCTCTTTTCAGGACACTGAGCAGCAAACAGGCGGTCAACCTGGATTACCTGCACTACCTGCGACAGGCGATTCTAAATCCACTCCAGAAGCACGGAGCAGAGGGCGCTGCCGAAGCCGTGCAGCTGCTGGACGACTATCAGCTCATCAAGGAGGACGTGGACAGCATCATGGAGATCAGCGTCTGGGGAGGACAGCCCGACCCCTACTCCAAACTGGACTCCAAGGTGAGGAGGCGGCAACATTTAACTGTTTTGGTTTTTGTATTTTAAGTTTTACAAGTTTTCCTACTGATAATGACCGCTACTACTGAGGCCCCCTGGTGGTGGTGAAAATGTTAAAAATCTACAGAAGGGAATAACAAAAAGTACCTTTAAAACCAAAGTTATGACGTGAATGATCTCAAATTGCTTCGTCAATCTCTGCGACTCATGAGAACAGAACTGGACGTCTTTACGTCCCAACAACCAGCGAGTTTTGACACCTGTCGTTGTCACCTTCCAGGTAAAGGCCGCCTTTACACGGACATACAATAAAGAGGTCCACCTAACACCATACTCCCTGCAAGTGGTGAAGAAAGGCCGCCGTGGTGGGGGAGGAGACTTTGAGGGAGGGGAGGAAATAAGCCAGGAAGATCCGGAGTCTGAAGACGAAGGAGAGGGGCTCAAAGCAGACGCTATGATTAAGGTGAGTGCATTCAAGCTCTGGGATCATTATAAGTGTTAAGTTCACCTTTCTGTATATTTCTCACACATGCATTCCTGTTCTTCCCTGCAGCACAAGAAGGCCAAACCCACCAAGGAGTCAAACAAGGAGAAGAAGGAGGATTCTGGAAAGGGCAAAGGCAAAGGCAAGGGCAAAGGCAAGGCTAAGAAATGACCCGAGGAAGAAAACTAGCCGCCCTGGACTGGACTGATGATGTTCTCTGAACTTGTATCTATCCAAAGTAGTAAAACTGGTCCCTTTAAACACTTGAATACAGACTGAGGAGCGTCGCACCTGGGTTTTTTTTTTTTAACTCCAAATCTCGCCATACTGAACAAATGATGTGCGTAGTCTTCTTGCTCCACCACCATCATGTCTGTACATCTCTGTAGGAACGTGTCTCATCAGGAGTGTCGTTCACTCTTTCTGATAATGCGACTTTGGCTGGAGGACTGTTTCTTTTTCTACAACTACAGTACAGAAATGCTTTTGCTCTGCAGTCAGCACAGCTTCTTTTTCCTGTAAATTGCAATTTTGTAAAAAAAAAAAAAATCCAAACAAAAATACACGAGTATTAATAGAGAAATGTGTTGCCTAGTGACTTATTTGAACAATCTGTCTATATTTGTATATAGTTGAAAAATGTTAAATATTCTGAGGATCCAACAAGAGGGCTTATCTCATGCACCACCATCCTGACGATAGCCGAGCAAACTTGCATTAAATCGACTCAACAGAAAAAGCATCCAACTGTGGACAGACTCAGCTGTGAGCAACTGCAGATTGTGGTGACTAAATGGTTGCCCTTTTGATCGGATCTGCCGCAGGGTGAGAGGTAGGATACACCCTGGACTGCTCACCAGTCTGTTGCAGGGGGAATCATCAGTTAACCTTACCCCACTAACTGCATGTCTTTGGACTGTGGCCCAGGTTCTGTACAACAGCTGCCTCAGAGCCCTGAACAAGAATTACATGGATGATAATTGAAAGAAAATCTGAAGTAAGCTCAGACAGTAACCCAGAGGAGAGGTGAAATTCTTCCACTCTCCTCGGTGTATCGTCGTACTGCAGTGGCTGATTATAATTTGAAAGAGACACAAAGAGATCTCAAGTGTTTCAGCTTGAGCTCTGGAAATGAGCTTGTTGCACAATTTTGATACCAATGATGATAAAATAGAATTTCTTAATAATAAAAAAAACGACATTTTTATTGAAAATACACATTTTGTTAGAAACATGAATACAGAACATTTACTGACCCCCCTCCCCCCAAACACACTGGACTACCATATTAAAAATGGGAAATTTGGACATCTTTATACATTTATATACACACACACACACACACACACACACACACACACACACACACACACACACACACACACACACACACACACACACACACACACA
>NW_005187508.1:1341858-1366256 GCF_000239375.1 Pundamilia nyererei
CACACACACACACACCCTCTGGTTGATGTCTGTTGTACTTTTACTGGGTTTCATCAGGTTCGTAGGTTTGCAGGTATTTTGCACAGTCGGAGATCTTTATCACCTGACTGGCACTCAGACTCTCAGAACACATAGGACATGATGTCTCCCTCTCCAGCAACCTGGAACAAAGTTCAGTTTACACGTGAACATTTAAAATTTCTATTAATTACACTAATTGATTCTGCTTCTCTTTGGTGAGAAAGAATACAGCCAGAGGACTTTTAACATTATTTAGCACAAAGACATGGTGAAGTGGTTAAATGGGTTTTTCCTGTTTGTTTGAAAAGATCAAAAGTTGTTGAAAAAAGGGCGTTGAAAACTTTCTATCACATAAACTAGAATAACAAAGTGACCATTCAATGGTTTTATGTGCTGTTCTGCAAATGCGATGTAGATGCCAACAACAGCTCGAGCTCATTTAATTTGGGTGAGAATCAGGTGAAGATCAAGGAAATCGGTAAAAACTTTATATTACTCACCATTTGTTATGGATCGTCTTAAATTTCAATTTGTTAGATCATAACATAAACGATTTAAAAACACGCTTTAGATTTTTATGAACGCATCAAAACTGGAAATAAAGCGCCGAGTCTGTCCCGTATGAATCACTGTTAAACATCAATGAAATGCTGACAGTGTAGATGGCTTCACTCTCAGGAGGTGAGACCACTCTAATGTTTAAAATAAGAGAAGCTTCCTCTTAAAGTGAACATTAAGATTACTAAGATTACTGATAAAGCTGGAAAAGTATTCAGCACTCCAATAAAAATATAACTTTTGGCAAAATAACAAAAACAAATTTGACTCTGTCATGTTCAAAAATAGTCAACAGGGAAACCAGTTCACCCACTGCTGGTGAACTGCTCACTATGGTTTTAGATGCGAGTGTGCCACTTACAGGATGAACTGTGAGTGCAGTGCAGGGAATTCACAATGAGGACAGATGGACCAGTCCTCTTTCAGCATGTGACGACCCTGAGGAAGAAGCAGATGGATCGAGAATCAGATGAAGAGTATACGGGTCTGTCTTGGTGAAGAGCATCACAGTGTGTGAGCGAGCTGTCCTGTGTACCGTGGCGATGCAGTAGGGCAGGTTGTTTTTGCAGGAAATGCACAGCAGTTCGTTTTGCGGCAGCTGGAAGCCACAGAAGGGACACGGAGTAGTTTCCTCCTCCAGCTCCGACTTATCCGGGCGACTAGGGTGCAGAAAGGAATTAAAATGAGGAGTCAGGGGCAGAATGGGCAAGAGGAGCTGATAAAGCAGAGGATGGATGAAGAGGGTAAGGATCACACGGACTCACCGAACCATCGCCTCAATCTTCTTCCTGTATTTGGTGTCGATGTCATTGCGATACTCCGGTCTCATCAACATGGCAGCGAAGCTGAAGGCCGAGTTCTTCAGTCCAGCGCGGTGACATTCGATTACTGCTGACGTCAGAATGGGAACAACATCTACCCACACGCAAACACACACCGATGAGTTTTTGGCTTTTCACCAGCGTTTAGGTTTTATCAGCCATCATGTGAATCGGACTGACGGGTTGACTCACGTGCAGGAAACTTGCTGATGTTGTTGCTGACGCGGATGAGCATCCGTGCCCCCTTTAAATGGTCTCCTCTCTTTACATGAATCTAAATGTAACAACAACGAGAAGCAGGAGTCAAAAAGGTGCTTGTGTGAGCTCTGACAATATCAGGAGCACTTTGTTTGAAACTTATCCACATCTGCAATGTTGATAATTACAGGCTAATATGTTGAGCACAATTTGTTACCTTAAAAAGACTACTGAAATACAGTACACTGTAGGTGGCAGTAATAGAACATAACGAATGTAATTCTTATACTTTGGAAATAGCAGGATCGTGCTGAAAAGGTCAAACCATAGTTTTAAGAGTCAAACAGTCCAGGACCCTTTGATGGACCCACAGAGCTAAGAAATAAGTCTGTATTTGTAGTTTTATATGTAAACAACACTGTCGATAATGGCCAGCCTTCGACTCCGCCTCCATCTGGAACATCTACTAAAATCTTTTAATTAGGACATGCTCATTTTATCCCAACCCTCCCACCCTTTAAGGCAGACAGCTGCCCCTCCCTGAGCCTGGTTATGGTTTCTTCCTGTTAAAAGGGAGTTTTTCATTCCCACTTTCACCAAATGCTTACTCATAGGACATCGTCTGTATTACAGTCTTTCATTTGCTGTTGTTTTTCTATCTTCAGCTTTAAATTTACAATTGTCCAAAAAGACAGAAATTGCAGACCGTCCGAGCAGCTGCATGACAGACGTGTGCTGTACTCACCTTGACCAGTAGGTAGGAGTGGAGGATCATCAGATTGGTGGCCATCTCAGCAGGGATCTTAATCTTCTGAGCCTGCAGCTCTGTGTACATGCTGAACAGCACGTCGTGGGCATTACGGTAGTTCCCTTTGGAAGTTACACAAAAATGATTGGAAGTAAGCATGTTTTATTGTGCTGTTGCTGCCCACACATAAATATGTTTGTGTGAATCTGTTTGCACCTGCACACTGCTCTTCTCTGGCGATGATGATGGCAGTGCGAGCTGCCTCCCTGTACTGCTGCAGGGCCATATACAGCCGGAACAGGTACTTTGCATCCTGGGAGGAAAAGAGAAACATGAACTAACAGATTTAAAAAGTTTCCCTCTCAAATTTACTCAGGGCTCTAGCTGCATAAAACAGTAACAGCTGCAAAACTATCTGGTTTAAGTTGTGTCTTTGCCCGACTGGTGACCCATCTATCAGAGGCTTCCTGTGACAGCTGGGACAGCTCTAACTCCCCTGGGACCCACCCACTTTCAACTGCTCCCTTTACAAGTCATCACAGCAGATCATCTCTGTCCCTCTCACCCAATCCCTAACGTAATCATCTGCCACACCAACCCTCCGCATATCCCCATTCACGACATCCATGAGCCATCTTCTGTGGTCTCTGTCATTTTCTCCAGCCTGGAAGCTCAATTTTCAACATCCTTTGTCTGGTATATCCACAGTTCCTCCTCTGCACACATCCAAACCATCTCAGCCTTGTCTCTAACTCTCTGATACACTAATTTCCAGTGTATCATTTCTAATCTAGTCCATCCTGGTCACTCCCAATAAACGTGACACATGGTTTAGGAAATGGACAGTGGATAATTTAAAGCAAGAGATACTGACACATAAAAATCTTGCAAAGCTAAAATAAACTAAAAATTCAACAAACAGAAATGAGAGAATAAATAGCAAACACTTGCCCACTTTCTCTTAACAATGGCTCATGTGCAAATTTTCTCTGATATATCAGCAAGCTTAGAAAATACTGCAGATACACAGTCAGCAACATTTGTTACCAAAACACAGGCATTTATTCATAGTTTAACACTCAAAAATATTATCTGCTGACATACTAGCTCCACTGTAACTGTCATCAGACATTATGCAAGTGATGGTCCATCCTGACTGCAGGAAAAAAAAACAAACACCTTTCTACAGCAGAGACTCACCTATTTTAACCATCAGGCATAAGAAAACTGCCTCAAGTGCTTAGAGTTAAAACAAGAAAGCCTCAGCAGTATTGAAAATCTTCTTCTTCAGTCCTTCAAAGTAATGCTTACTACAGACAATCTGTCAAACAAACTCCCGGCTGCTCTCTAATCACAGATCTGCTGTCCCATTACCTCTTGAAACACAACATTTGTGAAGAAAGTCTAAATCTTTTGGGTCCTTTTTAATATTACATCAAAAAACAGAAAACTCACGACTAGAGCTGCTCACTGAAGGCGCTACAAAGAATATATTCACAGGGAGAAAAGGAAGTAAAAATACTGCAGAACAATAATTTAATAATCAGAATATGCTTGCTGAGTTCAACCTGAAACAAAAGGCTCTAGTGATCCAGTTACCTTGGGCATGCCGTCACTTTCCCCCATCAGGTAATCTATCAGCTGATTGGTCAAAGAGTTGTCCTTGGCCTGGCCAACCTGGAATACACACACATCAATAAAAGAAATGTCGCACACACACACACTCTTTAGCTCACAGCTCTCACCGTCTCAATCGCCATCTCGATCGCCAGGTTGTCTTCAGAGTTAGGGCACAACAGGAAGTGCTTCAGCGCCTGACAGTTGTCCAGAAAGAAAAGAGCCGTTTGAATAACAGGAGCCATAAAACTAAACATGACTGATGAGTGACTTCATCGCTCTTACTCTGCTGTACTGTCCACACTTTTGAAAGAACTTGCCAGCCTGCAGGTGCTTCTTTTCTCCCTCAAAGTACAGAGCGATGCTCTGATAGTCCTCCTGCGTCGCCTCAGAACCTGATGAACACAAAACCCACCAGCCATGAAACAACAGTGAAAACTACGCATAATTAAACAGAATAACACAAAGAGAAAACAGCTCAGGCCTCGAGCAAACACTGCAAAAGGGAAACACATTTCCAGAAACAGGCTGACCGATGATGTCTGCGTAGACCTCCATCTGTCCGTGCTGCTGCGCCAGCTGGAAGGCTTCGTCGTTGCAGTGGGATAAAACCAGGAAGTGGATGGCTGAGCCATAGTCGTTCAACCGCAGAAAGAACCTGGGGTGCACACAAACAGACAAATGGAAAAAAATAAATAAATCACCAAGCGGAAACAAACAGAGCTGACAGAAAATTAATGAGCACCAACCCTAACAGGAATGAATCCTTAAAGCCTTTAAACATCAAGTACACTGAACCACAGCTACTCCCAGCTTCTACTGTGATCCTCCTAACTGTCATCCATCACCTGTTAATAACATTTACAGGCCTCAAAGACATTCAATTCTCTAAATCTATAGTAATAATAGTCATTGGTTGCAGCTTTGTGAATGCGAATGTATCAGGCACCAGTTATCCAACCTTCAATCTCAAGAGGTCACTAATAAAATAACACGGTACTGCCAATGTTTTTGTACACTCAGTGCCTTTAATTTGTTAAGCTGTCCCTTTTATAGTAAATGTTAAAAAAGTGAGTTATTTGTTGGATTTTAAGGTCAGTAAAATCCTACCTGGCAACCATCTTTGCTCCGTCGATGCTCTGCATCTCTCTGACGATGCGAACAGCTTCCTCTGGGTTGTTCAGGTGGTCCAGCAGCACGCGGATCACATTGTCCCAGTCCTTCGCGCTTTCGTAGGCTCGTGCCGCATCCTTGTATCTGTGCACACAGGTCTCAGGACGTCAGGTTCCCTTTCAGCGATCCACACATCACAGCCACAGGTACACAAACTAACAACCTACTTGCCATCCGCCTCCTTGGCCTTTGCATACTGCAAATGAATCTTGGGAGAAGAGACATTTGGAAGCAGCTCTCCCACCTTTGTCCTGAGAAAGAAGCAAAACATAGTAAAATCCAACCAAGATGATGAGAAACGTGCAGATTGGATATGTTAGTCAGGGTTTGTTCATATTTGCCTCACCAGTTTTTGCAGCGAATGTAGACAGAGGCCGCTTTGTCATAATACTGTCCTTTTTCATAGAGCTGAGCAGCTTCAGAGTATTGCTGTGATTAAGAAAAAACACACACAGATGAAGATATGAACAAGACACACCACCTCTGATCTGTAAATGCAGTCGTCTCCATTTTTCAAAGTCTGACAAACAAAGTAAGACAGACTTTGACTAAAATATACACAGCATATGTTGTGTATATTTCTGCTTATAAAATTGGTAGAGACGCAGCTGAGACTCACTCCAACAAGGCTGTTACTCACACTCAATTTTTGCTCCAGTTTGTCAAATCTCCCCTGGACTCGCAATAAGGACAGGGATTATTATATTTTTAAATTCCCACAGATGTCCCTTATCCGTGGAGCCTGAGGTTTTTCATTTTGGTCACATGGTTTTCAAGCTGTAACTGACTAAATTTAGGGATGCTTTTTTAGGTGGAAATGTCTGCCAAAAATGTGGGGCTGACTCTACCTTCATGCTCTCCAGTATGGCCCCACATTCCTTCTTGAGAACTCTGCTCGGGTGCTGGATAGCCTGAGCGGCTCCTCTCCTGATGTCACCCATCCTGATGGACATCCTGGCCACACCTGCCTGGCACGCCTCATCGTGCTCCTGGAACTGCCCAGAGAGGGGGAAAATGAGAAAAATGGCTACAAACACAAAACTGCTTTATTTCCTTCACCTCTGACTAGAACCTTCAACTGCCATCTTGTGCAACAAATAGAAAGAATATAATCTGTAATCTGTAACTTGTGCTTGATGTACAGCGACCCTCCAACCTGCCTTCAAGTGTCCTCTTTGTAAATACAGGGAGAAGGTGAGCAGGAGATAAGACTCTAGGTGACATTTTCAGCTATGAAACACTTAAAAAATAACACTAAGTCACAAACATCCCTTAAAAGGAAAAAACTGAATCGTCAACATGAGATTTCTCTTACTTTGCTGTTGTGGGTCATGCCTTTTTCATAGTGTGCCAACGCAGTAACATAATCTCCACTACAAACAGAGAGAGTGAGACATTTAATGAGAGTGTAGACAAATCAGGTCTGTACTAAACCTGTGCCGTGTGTGTAAACACTTACACAAATTCTAGATGAACAGCATATTCTTTGGATATAAAGGGAATCTGATCCTCTGCTAGCCTCTTGGCTAACATGAGAGCACTGTCCCAGTGCAGCAAGTCTCTTCTCATCTAATACACACAAAGACACACACACAATACCACATTAACAATATTATCGTTACAGATGTTCTGCATGCAGTAAAATCTCATGATTGTAATGAACAGCTTAACATTTTATGCATGTGACACCATAAAAAATGCAAGGAGTCAATTTTCAGTCTCTTAAATGTTTACACAGACGCAAACACACCTCCAGAGCAGCGACTGGGGAACTCGAGGACAGATAAAGGTCTTGGGCCCGGTTGTAGTCCTCCAGAAACATGGCCAAATGTCCTGCCAGTAAATTCATTTCCTCTGTACCCTGGAAAGAGAGAATGACATAAATACTAAGAGAAAATGAGAGAGGAAACAAGTGGACCAGTCTAAAATTAGAACAGACAGAGACGATGTCTGTCAGGAAGAATCTGTGACACACAAATTATTTTTATGTTTATTTAAAAGGGACAATGCATATTAATTAACATGGGAGCATAACTAGTAAATATGCCAGATTTATCTGTACAGGCTACTTTACATCCGTGGTCCCTGGCAGGTTGATGGCATCATAAATTAATCAACACAACCAAACATACAGAGGGATGTGAGCATAATTAAAAAACAGAAACAAATGTAAAATAAACACATACCCAAATAACATATTAAGAATCTAATGCTAAAATCATTTTATGAAAACACATTAGAATCAAGGACTTTCAGTGAGATTATGTCTAATCAGGAAAACGTGTGTATACCTGGATGCTCTGCAGAGACAGCACCATGCCGACATTGCCACTCATGCGGTACACCTGGATGGCCAGCTCAACCTCCATGTGGACCAAGCAGGCTTTGCCCAACTCTGCCCAGTCTGCATTAGTGCCTGCAGACTTGCACAGAGCCCAGGCTTCGTGGAACCTGGACAGGAAGATTATGTTATTTATAAGTCCTTTACGGTTCTTCTCGCCTCCATCAAAGTCGTCATTGGCTGCCCTAAAATTGCAATTTTGTAAGTTAACAAACTGCTTATCTTGAGTGAAAATGTAAAAGCGGGTAAGAAAAGTAAATCAGTGAAAAGGGATGAGTGGCTTTTTCAGATGCTTTCTTTTATATCAAAATGAAGTTTGATAAAAATGTTTCAAATTAATAACTTTAATCTCTTCCTTCATAACAATCTTTCAAAGCAGCGCAAAGCAAAACCGACTGCAGACGGGACAAATTCATTCCTTACATTAAACATTTGCATGTGAACCAACAGCGATATCACTTTAAGGCCTTTTCCACATGGAGCACACACAGTTCAGTGTTTCCAGCATCGCTGACCTTTTGAGCATGAGAGCCTGGGCGAGCTGCCTGCTGAGCTCTGCCGATGAGTCTGTCGCCGTGCGCTTCAGGAATGAGTGTGTGCTCAACTCCACTTCGCTGATTTTACCGCTCGCCGTTTGACAGGTCAGCTCACCGTTGTGAAAGAGCAGAGGCTTCTGGGAAAAGGGGAGCGCAGTGCTCCCTACCAACACCACCTGTGGGCCTGAGCAGAGTCACAGAGAGAGGAAATACACTTAAAAATATCACCTGTAGTAGATTTGAATGCATGTGGGCACTGATGTGACCTTCTTATTACCGCCCCGTGATGTGGTGCCATCCCCCTACCATAGATGGTGGTTTTATGCAGGGCGTAGGTGTAGACTTTGTCATCATCATAGGCTACAAACACCCCTCTGTCTGCATGCCAGTTGTCCCAGAGCACTCCTGTGATGGTGGGTGAGAAGTTGGGGAGCTCAAAGCAGGACTCTGTTGCCTGCAACACACACACACACACACACACACACACACACACACACACACACACACACACACACACACACACACACACACTAAAGACGTTATGCCCCCAAATTAATGCTGAAAGACTGCACTTCAATCATATCTTGATTGCTTGATTTAAAACCCAGTGTGGTGTCTGCTGCTTCTATTACTACCACAAAATGTAACACACAGTGACATTCATCTTGGTGAAATATTAGTTATCTTATTATAAAGTTTCACTACAATATGCTCAGGTACTTTATATGCTTTTTTATTTAGGTGAATATTAATACTTTTAAAAATCACTGACGTTTGCAGGGGAGAGCAGGAAGCCGCTGTTCTTGTTATCGATGAACACCAGTCGAGTGCCAATAACATCAGGGAGCACTTTCCTCACACCAACTGAATGGCTGTAGCTGTTCACTGTCTCCCAGTCCTCCACCAGGACAGACACCACACTTCCAGACTGAGAAAAACAAAAATTCAAGTGATGTTAGCAAGTGACAAAAAACCAAACAAAGAAACAAAACACTGAGGGGGAAACAGGACAAATATGACTGACAAGAAAAACACAATTAAACTAAAGATAAAAAATATATATTTAATGACTGACAGTGTTATACTGATGTCCCCTCATATAACTATGACATGTAGATTTTGTACAAAGGTGGGTTTTTTTTCTCTGATCGCACTCACATCAGTGCCATAGTAGAGGAAATCAGCAGTGAGGGCGTGGCAAAGGATGCGGCCTTTTCTGTCATCGTCTGGAAAAAGCTTCATCTGCTTCTTCTCGTCCTGATCTTTGCCTTCAATCTAAAAACACAACACATATACGGAGGCCTGTAGTTTATTCATGAGATAAAACAAAAAAATGATGAAACCTGCTCGGTGATCAGTCACCAGATGGCTCACCACATGGAGCTGGACTTTCCCCTCAAACAGCGCTGCTGCGTAGTCAGAGTTAAGACACATGCTGGCTATTGTCCCCAAATACTCGATGTCCTTCAGCTTATTAAAACCTGAGACACACAGAGACATTTCAGGGACGTAGAAGGGCAGTGATTCACTCTTGGAAACCTGATTCACTGGACACACAAACACACACACACCTGGTTCCTGGTCTACCAGGGCGTAAAACCAGGCTCTGTTGTTCATCCCCACAGCCACATGGTACGGTCCCACTGCAATGAATGTGGGCTCTACTTCCACTTCTATCGTTACTGGACTCTCCTGAAAACACAGCAGCAGATTCTCATATTACATATTACATATTTAAAGAAATCCTTCCTCTGTTTAAGGGCTGCTGTGAGCCTGTATGAGTGCACTAATCCCTCGACTCTATTAAAAAAAAAAACGGTTTTTAATCCAAGTTGTTTGAGTTCGTTGTTTTTTGCTGATTTTCTTGTTTTATTTTTCATCTTGTTGCCAGCAGTAAGCCACTCTCCTCTCTCTGCTGTTTTTTCAGAATAATAACTGATGATAATTATAAGAGAATCCGTGTTTGTGTGTGTCCTTACCTCCTCCACCTGGTTGCAGACAGTGACCTCCAGCAAGGAGGTGAGGTAGGCCAGCCGGGTGCCGTAGCTGTCGCCAAGAATGGGCAGCTTTGTCAGGAAGACATGGAGCGTCCCTCTCTGTGTGGAAAGTGCCAACAGCTGGCCGTCATCTGTCCAGCTCAGCTGATCCAAACCTGTAGGAGGAGACACAGCGGGATCCACAGTGATTGAAGAATGTAAGATGGACTATCTGGATGGCGGAAAAAAAACCCTAAAACACCCCCAAAACAAAACAAAAACAACAGCCTCACCTTTATTCTCATCATCCAGCTGAATTATACTGCTGATATCTTTGCGATCTGACAGCTCGTGGATTTTTATGCTGGAGCAGAAGCACAGGGTTAGATTTTTCCCATTTACAAATAATTAAAAAAATAAACAACACTGAAATGGCAGCCCAGCTGCTTTATTGAAAGTCTGTGTGCATCCTCGCTTGATGCTGGTGAGATGGCCACACTATTGAGTCCATCTTTACAGCTATAAGTGTGACACAGCTCATTCCCTCTCTCTCTGGATTTTTGTGGGGCAAAAAAACCAACAAAGTACACTTTTTTTTTTAACATCACACGAAGATTCTGAAGAGTGGTGGTGTTTTGCGTACCTGTTGTCCCCACAAGACGCAGCCTTGTTCAGTGCTGTGGAGATGGCCACGCTGTTGAGACAGTCTTTATGGTTGTGAGCCTGATAGAGCTCATATCCTATCTCCCTGATGTGTGTGGAGATGACCACAAAGTATCCATGGGAGAAACCAATGAGTATATACCCATCACCATACCTACACAGTGCAACAAAGATGGCGAGAGAACACGTTTTACTGCAAATAACTCAAGTGTGATTACCAAAGCTTGTTGTGTGTGTGAACAGATGCAATACCAGCGGTAGGACACAATGTTTCCATAGCGACGCTCGAAGGCTAGCTCTATTGGGTTTCCAGGGTCGTTGATGTTGAAAAGCATCAGTATCTTCTTGTCCACAGAAACACTCACCTGAAGGGTGGAATAACGTGCACTTTTTCCATGACACATTTCAGACATCCTAAACCTTTTATCCCCTTCATAAGAAAAATTGATTTTAACTTTTCTGCAAATCCCAGCTGTCATGTTCAAACGGACCTTCTTAAAATTCATCTCCAGTACAGGTTCAATTTGAAACTAGCAGAAAGCAGACTCACTGTGCTCTCTCCTTGAGCTGACCTTTCATCCGTCTTCATCACCGAGAAATAAATTTCAGCAGGCTCACCGCGAACTGTTGTCTGGCAAAAGATCAGAAAGTACACTCGGTCATTAAGGCCTGCTGTGACTGATTTTTAGTCCAGTTCAGATGTAATTTGGCGTACCTCAGCCTTTTCTCCCTGTTTCCTGAATAGCTACTTAACATCCACCCTTCCATTGAATCCATTTCTGATGTGGCTTTAACAAACAGGTCTGCTAATAGTTCTTTGGGAATCACCTTGTTGGTGCAAAAATACTATTATGTATTATTGTGCATTATGTACTATTACATTATGCCTGTCACACTGTGTTATGTTTGGCATTTTTCACAGATTCAACCAAAGAAATTATGTGTTTTTGTCACAGGCGTATAGTAACAAAATGCCTAAAGATACAACTTAAAATTGCCTGCTTGCTAAGCTGTCTGTTATGTAAAGAATCAACACTGGTTCACACTTTGAGTTAGCCTTCTTTATGCTTGAATGATCCCTTGATCAAATGGCTTAACAAACAAAGCACAGACTGAAGTGAAAATGAGTGAAAAAGCAGCAAATGTCCAAAGAAAAACTCTGAAAGACCTTCAGAAAAACTGGAAAACAATTCTTAAAGAACATTAAAAAAATTATAAGAAATGACGGCTGATTTAAGATTTTTGCACACTACTGTATTTGACTACCTGTCTGATGGTGTCTCCCTCATGATTGCTGATACTCAGCGTGTTGTCGTCACTCCCCAGAGCCAGCAGATTCTGGGAGCTCCAACAGCCACAGGTAATCTTCTTGCTATGTTTGCCTATCAAGTTCGGAGAGAAGGAGGCAGAGAATCAATATTACAGAACAGACTAAAGACCATTAAACCATCCAAGATTATATATACAGTTGTGTTGTGTGTTACCCAGCACAGGGATCTTGCGTGAGGTCTGCTGATTGTAGATCAACAGGTTTCCTTTGACTGTTCCGACTGCCAACAGCGGGCTAGTCTTTGACCACAAGATGAAAGACATCTGATCTCTGTTTGAAACCATCAACAATGAGAACACAAAACGTTTAGCTTTACTTATTTCAAGATTAGTGTTCTGTTGAAACAGGGAAAAAAACATATTTGCAGTGAAATTATGCAATGACTAACACTTGCATCACTTATTCAGCAATTAACTGTAGTAGAATGATGGGGTTTTATTTTCTCCCTCTGAAATGGTCGTACCTCATACCGCTGTCTATCTGGGATGTTTTACTGACACTGGCATCCCAGAGAAAGATGGAGCTGGATTTTGCAGCTATCACTGCCAGAATGTCCCCATCCTTATCCCAGTCCATCCCCACACAGCGTCTTACAGAGAAAGAGGAGAAAGGAAGTTATTAAGAAAACCTGAACATTCAGTGGTAATCAGCTAAAACTGTTAGATGACACAAAACTGGAATCTGAGTGATTTTCTCACACTTACCCTGGAAGGTTGATTTCAGTCCACTTGTGTCCATGTCGATCAAATATTTTCACTGTGTTGTCCTGTCTGTGTGATTGAAAATAAAGCTCAGTCGAAGACAAATAGCAGACTGTTACACAGCCTTCTCAGAGCTATTTTGTTAATCAAAAAGGCATACTCACCCTGCAACAGCGATATAATTACCAAGGCTTTTCTGCCACTTGTACAGCAGGTTAGATCCCGCCCAGGCTTTTTCAGCAAGCAAAAAAACACTCTGTGGATTTAAACATGTCCTTATAGGTTTGTTTTTCCCACTCTACCAATTTTATAGGTCAAAATGAAGAGCATTATAACACAGCCAGAAAAGGGAGTCACTCATCATCTTCTTGTCAAATCCAAGAAAATGTATCCAAGTTAAATTTTTCAGGGTACCTGGTAACTGATTGTTTCCCCAAATAAATCTGTTTTATTGATTAGTATCACTTCACATTTCTCACCTATTTGTCCACACCCCACGGTCTTCAAAGCCACTTATGTATGGGGAGGATGAATTTTTGGAGAGGTTCAAAGTCTCTCTCTGGCATAAGTTTTAGCAATTCAATTAAGTTATTTTTTCATGTTAGCGCCCCAACCTTAGAGACATACAGTACTAAATTTATGGAGTGCCACTTCAACGTAAAGTTTCATCTTATTTGCTTCTAAATACATATTAAAGCATCGTCTAGAAAGCTCCTTAATCAAACTATATCAAAACATGTGCCAGATAGCTAGGTGTACAACATACCCATGTACTGGATGCAACAAAATACACCCGCAGAAGTTACTTATAAAACAGAAAAGTGACAACTAACTTATTTTAACTTAGCCTAAACTCATGTCTGCGTTATCATTACAAAGATTAGCTCAGCAACCTAAAATATTTTAACAAAAACGCACAAAAAACGCTGTTTAAAAAGACGGGTGACAAAGGAGAAAGGTGCTATGGGTAATATTATTTTAGCTGTGAGTATAGAGATTTTTGTTATCATTACTGTGACTATGTTTGCCAAAACAGCCCGTTTGTTCGATTATTGGATAATACACAACGCAACACACATTTTTAGTGGACTTTGGTCGACGTTCAGTCTGTCTTCAGCTAACACTTGGCTAACGCTTGGTTTCTAGGAGGTGAATAAACGCAGTTAGCATCCAGCTAAACGTGTGGAACGAATGGAATGAGTGAACGAAAATAAAATTAATTTATTGGTACAAACCTTCATCGCGATGCTGTTTTGTCGTTAAATATTGGAAAGGACAGGTATTCACTTCTCAAAGCATCTCAGATTTACAGATATGTGTATGTATTACCCACAATCCTTCACTCTGAAGCGTTTGCGGTTTGGCGCTGTCATGGCAACAGTCAGCAGCCAATGAGGTTCTGTACAGATTAGAGCGATCAACAGGTTTCAAGCAAACACTGTAAAAAGAAGATGTAAAAGATAAAGAGGAGGTCTCATATTTAACAGTGGGTGTTGTTTAATATGGATTTGTTCTATATTTAATACACAGAATAAAACACAGATTACTAAATAATGGACACCGAAGAAAGCCGAAGGAACTGAAATATGTCTCTCCGCATGTGAATTTAGCCTTTGGCAGCCAATCATTTTAATGCTCTGGGCATTATCTCAGAACAGATATGTAGGCCTACTGGTTGCCCTTCATATTATAGCATGCAACAAACGGTGTGGATGCACTAAAATAAGAGGGAATAATTTAAGGCTTTACAGGAAAAGACAAATAATTATATTTTAAGAAATGTTAAATAGTGAGTAAGTCATTTTAAGTAGTGTGTAAGGTGTTCAGGCATTTTTACATGAAAGGACACACAAATTATACTATAAGTTATTTTAAATAGGGGATTATTTGTGGAAGTTCTCCTGTTCACAATGTAAACACGCTGTCCGTCTTGATGCAGGCTCAATCATCAAGGTAAGTAAATCTCCAAAAATTGATTCTGTTCATCTGGACGTAGCATATTTAAGTAGCGTAAATACGCTGTACTTTTAGGGGCATGACAATTGTATATTGATATGCATCGTGGATGTTCCACTATATAATTGTCTGCTTATATTACAAAAATAGGATGAGGACTGTTCTTGCTTTCCTACCTGCCCATGTGATCTTGTAATGATGAAGTCCAAACAATAAAATCAGCGTGAGTTAATCAGGGCTCGACAAGTGAGTGGGTGTTACAGTTAAAAGTGCAATGAAAAATACAGAAGTTAAATGTTCCACCTTGTCTCTTGTGAAGGATCTCCTTCACAATCAAGAATCATTGTCCAGATTCAAAATGATTTCAAAGTTTGTTGAACCAATGGACAAAGCTAAATCACCCAACATAAAGTCTCTCTGTATTTCATTTGCTCCGGGAATATAATTAATACATTATTTAAAAAAACAGGTAGAAAGTGAGCATTGCATATAGCATGAGAGAGAAAACAATTCATTTCAGTTCTGACAGGATTTTCTAATCAACTGCAATAAATGGCATGGAAAAATTGTTATTATCCATCCATCCTTCTTCTTCTGCTTATCTGGGTCGGATCGTAGGGGCAGTATCCTAAACAGAGAAGCCCAGACCTCCCTCTCCCCAACCACCTCCTCCAGCTTATATGGGGGAACACCAAGGCCTTCCATCCCTTTATGCAAAGACACAGTTCTTTCGAAACATCACAAAACATCGAATACAAATTAAACTCTCAGATCCAAAAAGTAGGTTAAGCAAAATTTGCCCTTCAGTGCTTGCAAACACAAACTTGCTTCAGCCATCATAACTCCACTGACTTGGATCTCTAGAGTAAAAACTTCTTACTAGCTGGACTAACCAAACAGTAAACAGTACTGATTCTTAGGTGAGGATATTCACAGCATAACTGTTTAATACAGACTTGCAGCTTTAAAAAGAAAATGTAAGTAACACCACAAATTAATACCACTGGCCAGTTTTCACCTTTTCCAAGCAGCATTATTGTTACAAGTATCAAGCCCACCTGAAGTTAACTGAAATCATGCTTTCACCACAGATCCAGCAGGTGGCAGCTTTTCATAGTGTTTCTTTAAAGAACATCTCTTTCTACTCTCCAGGCATGCCTATCTGCATATCTTTGTCCCATTTCATTTCTGCTGTCCTCAGGGTGTTCACTGATGTCCTTTTTGGAAGTTAACCAATTTCAGTGCTTTTCTCAGTGCTTTACAGAATGACCCACCCGATATAAATTAGGAGAAACTTCTGCCTCCCTTGTGTTACCTCATTTTGCCCATAGGCAGAAAGAAAATGCTGATGACCTTCTGATGATCCGTGTACAACCCAGGCAGAGAGCTGGGATGAAATGCCAGCTGTGTGACACAAATATTCCTGTCTGTGCTCTGGCATGCTGAAGCAGAATACACCCTGCTGACTCAGATCTCATTAAGATGCACTGAAGGGAGCAGCTGTATGATTTTCAAGCAAAATGGTAAAATTAGAGCAGAGAGAGATGAAAAAACGAGCTGATGAAAAATGAATGAAAGTGTTTTTGCCAACGAGACAATGCGAGCAGAGCTTTTATGCAGGATGCGGTGCGTTAATAGAAAGAAAAAAGGAACTGCTGCACTTTACGAAATATAAAGAAAGCAGGTCTATATGACATAGTGAAAGCTGACAGATAATCACTGAAAATGACTTCCTTTATTTCCTTTATTATGTGAACCATTTCAGCTTTCCATCGTTGCAGCTGCGGAGGAAATGAGATTCTCATGGTATTTTTTTTCTGCTCCTTCCTCCTTATTCTTTCACAAAAAAATCCCAAATGAATATGTTTCTGCCCTCCAGGAATCATGCAAGTTTTATGTAGGTGTTACAAGTTGCCCTGAAAAGATACTTTGAAATATCTTTATGTTCTTTTTAAGTTTTTTTTTTTCCCCCCTTCTTTTAAACAAATCTGATCCTGGAGGTTTTTGTCAATCCTGTGGTATTATTTTTTTCTCCACACTTTCTAGGCATTCAGTGTCTAGCAGAGCACAGGAGCCTTGCAGGAGAGCAGTTCCTTAAATATTCTATTTTTGGCAGGTTAATTGGTACTGAACCTCGGGCTACCCCTGCACGACAATCCTATTTCTCTTTTGCTGTATATGCATTTATTAATACTGATAAAAGATAAAAGGCATTATTACAGCACTACATGCAATCATGCTACATACAATCTTGAAACTGAGAATCAGTCCTAGACTATACAGTGAGCCCTTATCAAGACCACACAACCAGAATACAGAGCAATCCAAACACAACACATGCAAGATGGAGTCACCCTGTGTGTGTTGGATACTAGGAGGCAGTTTTGGCAGTCGACAGATCCGCGTCAGTAACCACTGAGATCCTCCTAAGGAGCTTTTTATTTTAGTGCATCTCATAATCTTCAGCTGATGATTTTTCTCGCCCCAGTGATCACGGATATGAAAACAGTCAAATTTCAACCCGTGGTGGTTTAAAAGCTCCAAATGCGACAACTGTGACAAAACTGTCACCATGATGTTGACTTGTAAACATCTATGATGAATTTTTAGTCTGCAAATCAATATTCTGACAGTGTTAACACAACAAAGTGCACTCATACACTTTCTTTCTCAAAGCTGCAATTAAAACGTAGGCAAAACAAACACGTGTAAAAATTTACACATCGAGTTTGCCGCAAAGTGATGACAGCGTTTGTGGATGAGGGATTGCACGAGTGCCAGCACAGTGATGACACCATCAGTAATGAACGCACCTTTTCCCATTTGTTTTCCCCAAAATGACGAGGAAATTTGCTCTTAATTCACAGTATCTGTCATTTCCTTCTGTTTGTTCCAGCTCTTTATTGAAGCCATATAGTGCTTTTACTGGGCGCCACATAAAGGATTTTATACACACTTTTTATACACACTCACACCAGTCAGTCTCCACAAACTTTAGAGTCTTTACTAGAATTAAAAATACAGTTTTGTGGGTCTCACAAGCGCTTGACTGCACAGCATATCTGCTTTATTCTGCTTCTGCGTTGATGCAGATGTTGACAGATGTAAGTGTTTACCGGTTATTTCCAAGTGTAGGATGCAGAATGAAGCAGACCACTTTGTGTCTCCCTCTTGCTGCTGTCAGGGGAAATAGACTCAGGTGCAGTAAGGCGGCAAGACAAGGTCACCAGCATCATCTCTGAACGCCACCGGGAGTCGTTTGTCAGAAGCACTTATGATTTAAAGCTTCCTCTGCAATAAATATCAGAGTGAATCACTTGCCTACTGGTCACTGTCCTGAGGCTAAAATATCTATAAACTGCCCCCATTCCTCCTCCCTGCACACTTGTTCCACTCTGCCTCAAACAGCTGTGGTGTCTCTGGTTCAGTGTTTAGCTTTTACATTTGAGGAGCTGCACTTAAGACTAATGAGGATCCATATTAACCTCCAGGCACATGAAAATACATTCAGAATTGCACTTCAGCAGCCAAAAACCTGCACAGAAACATTTGAACTGCAAAGGGCCTTGGCTGGAGTCGCACCAATGGGGGTGCTGTTAGAAATAAGAGCCAAATTTACACCACAGTGGCATTTACTGTGAATGTGACAAACGCAAACTGCCAGCTGCAACATCTGTAGCATAAACATGATTAGCTGTTGCTGTTAAAACGCCTCTGTCGAGCAGGGAAAAAGCCACGGGAAGTGGTAAATCACATCTTGACTTTAATGTATAAAAGACCAATGATAGCTACAGCAGCATATATTGTACATACATAATGTATTTTGTAAAAGACGAGCAGCTGTGCAGTTTCCCACTGACCGCTTTTATTACATCGCTTCATCATCTGAATTCATGTTACAAAAAACAAAACACAATAACACACAGCATTTTCAGTGGGAAGTGTATAATATAGACACCGTAATGCAGTAAGACTACATTCAGACTTTATATTTATTTATGTACATAATATACAGTTATAGTTAGATTTGGAATGTGTTTTATGTTATTTTTAACCTCTTGCTGAAATCATACGACACAGTGGAGATGACACACTTCTTCTGCTGTGATCTGAAGAGAATTACTCTAAATAAACACCAGGCAGGTTTGAAGAAGCAAGCGAGGGTGGGGGAGAAAATAGAATAATGCAGCAGTGCATTAGGCTTGAATAAACATCAGCTCGGCAGAGGGGAATTGAGAGCCTTCGCGTCTCCGCTTTTTAGATGTCAAGCTGGCAAATTTGGGCGGCTTTTCAGTCTTCACCGGCTCCTGGGGCGCATGGCTTTCAGCTGTGTGGTTAAGTGTGTCTTTGTGTGTGTGCGATATGTCCGTGTGTGTTTGTAAAGTGCATCCTGGGGGCTACATTAGCCCTACATCTGTCAGTTCAGAGAGGAAGCCTGTTTTGCCTCTCACTGTCAGGAGTTTCCTTGCTCTGCACTGGACAGACAGACAAACACACACACGCACAACATGACCAATAGGAAACAGACAGGAAATGCACAATTAAGGATGCAGCATGAAATTTTTGTGCCGTGTGCCGGTAGGGAATCTGCTGTCAGAACCTTGCATTCCTTACGTTTCCTGACCCACAGTTTGTTCCACAGCATTCATCTGCCCCTCATGTCTTATGTTTTGTCTACAGTAGCATCGAATCCAATAACGCTTTGAACTCGACATCAAACAAAATATCGGCACCGGCTGAATCAACATTATTAAATTCACGGTCTCATTATATGGTCTGTTGTTCATTTTTCTGGGCCTGAAATTGGGCTCTAAAGCAAAGCGGTGCAAGCAAACGTGTGTGTGTGTGTGTGTGTGTTCGTGCGGTGATGAAGTGGGAAAACGGGGATGAAGAGAAAGCAGCAGGGAATTGAAGATGTGGTGAGGGGAAGATTCTCATTTGAGATAAAAATATACTCCTTGCAATTTCTTAGCACCCAACACACACACACACACACACACACACACACACACACACACACACACACACACACACACACACACACACACACAGGAAATGAAGAAACCTCTACAGCGGAGGGAAAAAATACGGTAGCTGAACAGACCCTGTCTGTAAATAGCTGACCCTGTGGTCTGGAGGAAATTGAAAACAAAATTTTCCTGCAGGGATCAACAAAGGATCACAGTGTTATCACCATTATCATCTCACACACACACACACACACACACTTCAAACCCAAATATCCTGCTTAATGGACCTAGAGTTGTGCAAAAATGGCAGTTAAAAACAAATAACGAAGTCAAAAGTTGGACAATCTTCTGGCGCAACTTAAAGAAAAATAAAATATTAAAAAGCTGAGATAAACTTCATACCGCAGCATTGCAGAGGCTTCAGATGTGAGCTGATGCAACATGGAAGACATATGCGCAGAAATATTTGATGAAGCATGAAATGTTTTTGCATGAAAATTGTAGTTCCTCACAGAATCGCTGTTCGTGAGGGTGTGCTGATTATGTCAAAAGTCTTTCTTTCATCTGTCGGCGGGTAACGGTGGGAAAAAGCAAGGGGAAGAAGAGCACTTGCCAACTGCAGCATAAAAATAATAGGGACTATCTTAAAATAGCATCAGTACACAGCATCAGATACTGTTTGGAGAAACGAAGAGCGTAACGTGATGAGGCAGTTTTGACAATCTCGCTCTGTCTTCCACCTTTTTACTCAGCACAAATGGGAGCTGAAAGCAGCCGTGTAGATTTACACGTGCACGTACGGTATGTGTGGGACAGCTGTTCTGTCGAGCTCGGATAAACACTGCAGATTTCCTCTCTGCCATGTGTATTTCTGGCAGTTCACTTCTGTGGCACAAAGTATCGGGACGTGAGAACTTTATCGGAGAGCTACTGACATGTACCTGAACCCTAATCTGCCTAAAATCTGAAGGATTAGTCGGCATTACGCAGAGTAAAATGTGTCTTTGCTGAAGAGTGTTCGCAAACAGTTTCCTGGTGTGGCCGGAAAGACCTCTCGGTGTCCCCAGCAGTGTCGGCGATGGCAAAGAGGAGGGTCTGCGAGCCATATGGTGAACAGTCTGCCATCTACTATGTGAGGTTGTGCTTTCACAGTCTGACAGCCACCACGCACGCGCCTGCCCTGCCCAGACACAGAGGTGCTACCTGCAAAGATAACAGGAAAAACATGAGGAACACAGTCAGAGATGTGGATTGTTTATATAACTGAAAATTACTATTAAACTACTGACTTGCATTGTTTCATAGTCTTGAAAACGTTGAATGTAAAGACTGCAAATTTGGATACATATGGGATACGGCTATATTTTTTTAAATGGTCTGCAGCTCACTTGAGCAATTATTTAATTTCATTTTAGTCTTTTGGGGGAACAAATTTATTGATTTTGGCTCAATAAAATTTTGAGTACAAATGCTGTAAATAAATCTACAGCAGAATATCTGCCCCGTGCCCGAGGGTAGTGATCCAAAATAATGGGAAATAGACTGATTCTTATACAGCAATCTACTTACTCAAAGAGCACTTTTTTTAACAAGTGATTTTTATCTAACATTCACACACACAATCACACTCCAATCAATGCATCGGGACTTTGGGTTCTGATTGTAGGGGTCAGTATTTTGCTCAAGGATATTTTGGCATGCAGGCTGGAGCAGCCAGGAATCCAACCACCAACCTTCAAACTTTACCACCCAAAACACGAGTCAATACCAGAAAAAAACAAAAAACAAACTAGAAACATGACTCTATGGGAATGATAATATCCTGTTTGACTTAAAAGTTTATAAGCACCTTGTTAACATATACAGATGGATAGCACACACGTGCTGATACACAGGCGCGCACTCTCTTGACTACGCCGAATTTACTAATGAAGACTACTTGATATAATTTAAAGCTTGAGAAAAAAAAAAAAGCTAAACAGAATTGAAATGACTTTGTTGGCTGCTTTAGGTGTGCTATTCTCCACAGTCTGGATCTATTAGGTGGTGATGGATGATCTCAGTGGCAGCCAATTTCAGTTTTACTATCAAACCTCATCCAGAGCTTACTTTTAAGATGCTTCAGCTGCAGTCTCTGCTGCCTCTGCAAGCCTCTTTGCAACCTACGGTGTCCCTATCGTGCTATTTTTGACTTGACTTGTGTGTATAGCTGTGCTCAGAAGTTTACGTACACTCATGGCCACGATAATTTTGGGCTATTTCGTTATTTCTTTCTGTTCTTGTTCCAGGGTGCAATGATTGTATAGCATACATCTTTAATGACTTTAAAAAACACTCAGACCAGTGATGTGTGTACGTAAACTTTTGACCAGAACTGTAAATGCACCGAATGGGAGGGAGATCCCAGAATAGAGTGATGCTGCCAAACAAAAACTGACTGCAGATGGAAATAACCCATCATAGTTATTTGGAGTAAACGGGTCCTGAAAGTGAACGGAAGGAAATGGGTTATTATGTGACTGCAGGGAATGCATGCTGTTGATATCAACAGTGAGCCCAGCAGGGAGCAGAAAGTGACGATGATAACCGAGTGGAGGTGGAGGTTTTAAAGAGCATCAGTAAGTGGTGACAGCACAGTTTCAGGGGAACACAGTGAAGCTGTAACTGCAGCAGCAGACATGAGTCAACCACCTGAACCAGCTGACAGGTTTTTATGCCGAAATGCCAAGGTAATTTCTTCTAATATCATTTTGAACAAGCGGACTCATTTCCACATAATTTATAATAATAAAAAAAGAGGAACAAAGAGAAGGCATCAGTGTTTATGTTTGACATCACTGTTACTGCACAGACAAACCATGCTGAGCCTCCTTTTAGCACCTATATTACTCGATTTGGCATTATTGAGACTGACAGATTTGTGCCAAAGCCAAGAGTGGAAGTGATGCCACTAGGATGGCACTGACAATACACCAACTGATTTGTTTGTTTAAGTCTCTGACAGTAGATACAGGACATATTTAATGGTCTCAGCATTTCTTCTCTCATCTGAGTTTGTCCTCGTCCCTCCCTGCCAGTCTGAGCAGTTCAATGCATTCTGCTTCCTTCCTCCCACACCTCTCTTGTTCTCAGCATGGTGCCTGTCTCTAAAATGGCAAATTTTAACAGAAAAATCTGCCAACCAAAGTTGGAAATCCTCTGAGCCTACGTGGGAGATGGGGTATAAACTGAAGAGTGGCAGAGACTCCTGAAAGCCGCTGAATGAGATCACTCAACTTTGAGCGGCAATATCCAGCGGCAAGGACAAGATTAGCAGGAGGAAAACACACATTTACATAACAATGAAAACATGCCAAGATACATCGGAGAGGAGCTGAGGGAAGGTCAAACTGTGACTGAGTGTTTATACATTTCATCTACTGATTGTACATTTGTGTTTTACTACACGTTTTTTACTGAACTGCAATCAGTGTGTGAGTGTTCATACCTGGATGCCCTCTCTGGATACTCTCAAGCTTCACTTGGTTCACATTTTGTCATACTTTCAGTCTTATTCCAAACTGAATTAAATTAAATTTTCAAATTCCAAAAAGATGACATGTACAGAAGTATTCACAGCCTTTGCAATGACACTCCAAACTGAGCTCAGGTGCATCCTGTTTCCACTGGTCATCGGTCAGATGCTTCTACAGCATGACTGGAGTCCACTTTGGGAAATTCAGTTGATTGGACATGATTTGGAAATGCACACACCTGTCTATATAAGGTCAAATAGTTGACAGTGTCAGAGCACAGACCAGGCTAATGGTCCATGGACCTCTGAGACAGGAACATGACAAAATGTGGAACAAGTGAAGTGCTGTGAATACACAAAATGCAGTGAATGAGGTTAAAGAGACACAGATTTGCTGTGCTGTGCACGTGTCTGCATACAGTACCTGTTTCCACTCGTTTATCTGAGGGTCGTAAGCTTCCACAGTATTGAGATACACCTGGCCGTCATACCCGCCCACAGCGTACAGACGATCACCAAGGAGACAAACACCTACGGCATCTCTGCTGATGCTCATGGGAGCCACAGCTGTCCATACATCTGTCTGAGGGTCATACCTGCACACAGGAGTTCACACTGTAGTTCAGTGGTTTGTAGTTGGCGTGAGATGATGTTCATTAGCTCAGCTTAACATGAATACTGGAAGTAAAGGAAAACAGGCTATTCAAAAATAAATACCTAATTTTCACCCCTCACTTTGTGCCATCTCATTTGTTTAATTTCACAAAATGACAGGATCTTGCTTCAGTCACATGCTGTGACCACTTCTTAGCAAAACAGCTGGACACAGTAACTTCACAGATTTGTTTCATCACTGTATGACACTAACACACCTTTACAGAGATCTCTGCTCACCAGCCAAATCTGGAATAAAGTGTGGGTAGGTATAAACAAGTCAATAAAATAGTGATGTTAGTCTCACCAAAATCACAAACTGTGTTCTTACAGCAGCTACATGTACCTAATTAAATGTATGTGTAGGATTTCATCAGCTGTAGATCTGCTCGCCTGTATTTTTTCAAACTTTGGACGTAACCAGGAAAACTATTTTCCTTGTTTTGCAACATGTGTGCAAAGCTAAGCAGATAAAAAAATGACTTCAACTAAATACTTCACAGGGAATTTTTCAACCTATCAAATAAGCCCATTTTTCAAGGTGTTCAACTATTTCTGCGAAATACAATATATACAGAATTAATGTAAATGTAAAAATAACGTAAAAACGATTATACATTA
>NW_005187508.1:1367882-1383017 GCF_000239375.1 Pundamilia nyererei
AATAATAATAATAATAATAATAATAATGAATCATAAAATACATCCTCCAAAAAATCCAATAATTGAAATCAGCACGTTTCTACGATTTTACAACCAAAACTGTTAAAAACAATCAAACACTGTGGTAGAAAAGTCAAGAACACAAATCTTTGTTGTGATTTCTTTATCACATTTGTTTTCCCACTACCAAAGCCAAAGTGTGGTGCACTGTCCGGTTCATTTGTTCATGTAAGCAGCTGCATCTTTGTCCTTGAGCAGAGATTCAAATGTCCTTTCTTTTTGATGCGCTGACAGTAGTCTTACACTCAATTATAATACACACAATACTAAATCAAGGTCAAACCCTGCTCCCATTTAGTATCTTCATTAGCAAGATTAATGAGTAATAATTCTGCACATTGCAATGAGGATTCAAAAGACACTAAAATCTTTCCATTAATTTTACAAACGCTGCCACTGTATGACAGACACATTATAAGCACCACAATACTTTAGCATATTTCAAATCAAGCAAACACATTCATAAATGTGGACTCACCTCTCCACACAATCACTTAACCGAGATGCCAGGGATGACGCCGGAGCATCGTGGCCTCCGATGGCGTACAGGAACCCGTGCCACGTGGCCACGCCCACACCTCCACGCCTTTTAGCCATAGGGGCACAACCACTCCACCTAAAAATGAAGAATACAGTTAGAAAAAAAGGAGAGGGAAACATATTGTTTGAAAATTACTTTACTCTTTCCAGTCCTTCCAGTAGACCTTAATCAAAGTACATGACAAGCTTTTTTCAGTGTTGTCTGTTCTAACATCCTGTGAGGGTTACTAGTCTCCTTTGATCTGTGGGTAAATAACCTAACAGGAAGAAGCGCTTCACTAGAGGAACATGTAGACAGGAAACAAAATAGGAGACAGCAATTAGTTGCTGACAGATGAAGTCCCCGATCTCTGACCTGTTGGTGTGGGGGTCGAAACACTCCACTGAACGCAGGCAGGATGAGCCGTCACGACCTCCTACTGCATACAATCTGAGGAAGAGGGAAGATGGTGTTATCCCTCTGAACATTTCTGGACTCTGGAAGTCCCTTTTCAATTTAGTGACACTGAAGCAGATGGTACAAGGTGGAAGACAGGCATATGTGTGTGTCTGTGTGTGTAGCTTGTGAAGGTTTTTTTGAGGGCAAAATGAGGTGGGAAAAATCAATCAGCCATCACTCTTGGTGCAACACAACCCTGAGCAGTCAGTCTGTGTGTGTGTCCTTGTGTGTGTGTGTGTGTGTGTGTGTGTGTGTGTGTGTGTGTGTGTGTGTCCATGGATGTGAAGTTGGGACGGTAAAGAAAAAAATGAAACGGGGCCAGTCAAGCAAGTAATGAGTTCCATCAGGCAAAGCGCTCTGAGAGTACACAGCACATATAGTACATGACACACTCACCAAAGCACACAGCAATGCTCACACACACACTAACACACACACACACACAAAACTGCTGGGCAAGGTTAGCCGTTGCTTCTGTATTAATTAGCATCTATAAAGCATTTCACTGTCTCTGAGGCCCTGAATAATAAAAACAACATGCAATATTTGGTTCTAATAACTTCCAATTCTTTGGCCAGCGAGGCACTAAAAGCCCTAAAGCCTTATTAAATCCAGCTATTTAAATAAATGTTCGTCTGTGTGTGCATGTGTGTGAATGAATATTGTTATGCTTTCCATTACGGCCTCACGTGTCTTACAGAAGAAGGTGGGAAGTGACAGTAGTATAAACGTAACACTTTTATCTTCCAAACAAAGAGCGAGATTGTGAAGGTTTCAGGTCTCACGTTTCTCAAATGACAAAATATTTACAAAATCTTCTCTTTATGCCACACGTATCAAGTCACATCTTGCATAAAATTATTTTTTATTTGATTTTTGAGAGAAATATCAGCAGCTGGTAACACTGGCTTCAAGCTTAGCTGGCAGATACTTTTGCTTAAAGTCATTCAAATAAATATAGAATATCACATTTTAACCCCCCTGGCGCCTGCACTATGATTCATTTGTAGTATCTTGTCTGTATTGGTACTATTTAACTTTGAAATATGTAATTTAACGCTGCACTTTGAGCATCTTAGTTTATTTTTTTTATATTTACATCTATATTTCAATTGAGGTTGCATTCTGCTACTTCCAAATGTCCACAGCAACACATCAGGGGCAACAATTAGGGCCCTCTTTGACAGACAGGTGTCCCTACACGGTCAATGATTGCCTAATTGGCTTCACCTGAAATGGCCCTTTACACTGCGTTTGTGATGTTGATGCCTTTTGGAGCCCTTTAAACTTGAATTAACTAACAAATTATATGGCTCGCTATGTGTAACAGATGCAAAATGCTAATTCCAAAACCAAAACGTCTACACTCCATAACAAACGGCCAAAGCTGTGTTTTGTGCTAAAACAGATGCGCTAATATTGAATGCACTTAATATAACTTAGAACAAGCAAATCTGAGTAACTTTTTACCTGAGGGGAATTGTGAGATCACTTACTTGCCATTGAGAACAGCTACTCCCACTGTGCTTCTAGGTGTAACCATGCTTGCAACAAAGCTCCACTGGCGTCCTTGAGGGTCCCACCTGACAGACACAGTGTAATTTCTCAATCCTGCTCAAGGCACAGCATAAAAACCTGTATCTCTAAGGTCTCAGTCACACAGGCTAGAGACCGGTCAGCAACTCCCTGGCAACCTCCAGTCACTAGGGAAAAATGTGTGAGTGGGGCTTTAGCAATCATTTCACAGCAGCTACCATCAAACTCAAACAACCCTCACTAACTGCTCAGGAAACGTCCATTTTTTCCTCGTGACCAGTGGTTGCAACCCAATGTGACCTAGGCCTTACCAATAATGAAATATGTAATGTTTAAGAAGGGAATCAAAATATCTGTCAACAGTAAAATGTCATTTTAAAGAGAGACAGCCGTTTCTCCACAGAAAAACAGTATAAAAAAGCAGGGATATGAACAGCAAAACCTGGTCATACAAACCCAAGTTTACCCATATGACTAACTACCAGACAAAGTAAGTGACACTATTTAATAATTTGGATGAATTGACCCTTTAAGCTGGGTTGATATCACAGAAAAAAACAGCAGTGTGAAGTTATTTTGCACCTTTCCACTGTACTGAGGTAACTCCAGCCATCATGTCCTCCTACTGCATACATGGGTCCCTCTAGAACAGCCACACCTGCAGAAGATAAACACACGTACTATTAAATCATGAAAACTTCTCAAAACCAAATCAGCCAGGATAAGCAAAGCATCACACATATAAAGCATCATACTTTTAGGACAAGAGGTGTTAGTTTTTATGTGTGTGTGCAACTACACCCAGGGCATTAGGCATGTAGAGTTAGCAGCATGTTGAAACCTCTGTACTTCAGGGATTTATCTGCCTAAACATCTGTGCTGCCAGATGTGTTTGAAAACCCACCACGGTTCACACACTTGCACACTTTCGTAAACACAATAAAACAGCACAGCACGCCTTATCAAATGTTGTTATAGTAATAGCAGGACACTGCTGCGAGTGGGGAGATGCCTTTCAAATGAGAAACATGGGCTCAAACCAGCCTGCTGAAGTGTTCTTGAGCCGTGGCACCGAATCTGCTGATCCGCTGCAGTTGAGTTGCTCTTTTTTGTCACTTTATTGCGTTAGGAAGCAAGTGTAAGGACAACGTTTTAAGGATTGAATCCAATTTCATAACCAAATATTTTTTTCTTCAAAACTTTACTTTTATATCACAGTGCTTAATATCTTTGGGACACAGTTTATCCACAATGGAGCAGGGTGTGTCTGTAAGGTGCATCTAAGCTTCTGTTTTGATCAAAATTTGTAAGGTAAAGTCCAGTTTATAGAACAGCACAAAGTGAAGACATGCAGGAGTGTATCGACGGCAACTAAATTTGAGATAAAGTATAAATACAGCCCAAACAGGACACCTACCTTCTTGACTCAAAATTCAAAATCTAAAGCAAAAATAAAAGAAAATATAAGTTGTCAAACTGCCCTCACCTAGGCCATGCCTGTGTGTGGACATGGGGGGCATGACGCTCCAGGTTTTGCTGTGTGGGTTGTAACACTCCACAGTGTTGAGTGTCTTGAGTCCGTCTCGCCCTCCAACTACATAGAGACGCCCGTCGAGGACTGCTACACCAAACTGTAGTCTCCGTCCACTCATGGTGGCAACCTGCCTCCAGGTGTCTCGACGTAAACAATACTGCTCAATAGTCGTGGCACCTGAAAAAAAAAAAAAAAGAAAGAAGAAGAAGTACGTGCTATTAATTCTGAAACTCTCTAAACTGTACTTTTTCACACTTTGTCCTTTTATGCATTAAAAAAACAATTCAAACTTGCACCTTCTTGATAACGCTTTCTCACAGTTGTAGGATAGTGTTAAACCTGTTGACACTGATGCTCAATATTTCATTTAAAGGTAGAACTAAAGGAGCTGCTCATTAATGTGGAATCTGTTAAGCTATTAAGGTGAACCTATTAGGCTTGTCCTTACTTCCTGTAGAACCGACTCGGTTCCTCAAACTACACATGCGGTCAGCAAATGTACAAGTAATTACTTTAAGCAAAAAAAACCTTCAGATTACCCTAAACAGCCTGTTTAGTGAAGGAATACCCTTAATATGGTAATGTCAGCTGTGGCTGTGAGCAGAGATGCCCCATCTATTGAAATCTTCTGTTTGTAATGGGCATCAATCAGAACAAAGCTTTTCTAAATGGAAGTTACCGACTCTCAGTTTGTAGCATTTGTCACAGTTTAACTGTAAGCTCAGTCCTCCTCTACCACAGCATCACCTGTGTCTGGATGTGAGATGCTGTTGTACCTTTCGTAGCATCCATGCCACCCACAGCGAACATGGCCCCTACGGTGGCCTTGCGAGGCCGAGTGCGGGGGCTCTGAAGCAGGGGCCGACGCTGGGGTAAAAGGTGATACTTCATCCCCTCCATCAGGAGGCGTTGGCACTCTACACTCTCCCGGAGGAGAGGGTTGCTCTCAAGGTCCGCTAGGAACTACAGACACATGCAAAAAAGAAATGAGAAAAAAAAGCAAAGGCATCAACACGCAGAATCATGTGACAGCTGCAGCTGGAATATATGGAGGGCACACGCATGTGCTACATCAGTATGGGTGCAGGGACATGTTGGCTGCGATGTTATCGCTGATTGAGGAGGTTCAAGAGCCGAAAGAAGGCTGCTCTCTCTCATTGAGAGATTAGATGAGATCAGACCAACAACCATTAATGCGCTCTCGCACACGAGACCACGCACACACTGATCATCTGACACACTAGAGAACTAATCTGCCCTCAACATCTCATCAGCTCTCCACACCCTATAACCTCATCTACAATCACACACACACACACACACGTGCGCAAAGACACAGACACACAAATACCCAGGAGCTGCAGCAATCCACAGCCTGTTCCTGAAAACACATCCTGAGGAAACTGCTGCCTGTGAGAGGCATGGTAGTGAGAATCAAGTTTTCCCTGAAGCATGGGGGGGAATACACGATTTACATTTAGATAGGTATGTGTTTGTGTGTTTGTGTGTGTGTGAATTTCGAAGTCATTTTAGGTTAGACTTTGAGAATGCCTGCATCTCTGTTTTTGTCCCGCATGTTCAGACAGTCACTTAGATTCAATCACAGAGAGCAGGTATAATGGAAGAACTAGAAGATAAATAAAAAAGAAGAGGAAAGAGATTATTATTTTTACCCTCTCATTTATTTTCTGTGTTCTCCTCCATAATTCCCACCAACACAAATAACATTCAGCTCAAATAATTCAACTTGGTCACTGAATATAAAATCAATTTCCCCCCCGCCAGACGTGGAGAGCGTAAAGCAGGCATGGTAAATGGATAAGCAGCTTACACACCAGGGTGAACCCACACTTCTACTGCGTACAATCACTGAGGGACAAATTACGGCGAACCCTATTTGCGCATTCATTCATGTGCATGTGTGTTAAAAAAACGGACAGATCGAAAAAAAAATAGTGTTTGTCCTCTCCGGTGGTATTTATACATCTCTCTGTGAAGGACTGAATGTGGAGGATGAGATAAGACAGCTTGCTGCAGGCGTCCCACCTTGTCCTCTCCGTCCTCTCTTTACCTCACAGTGGGCAGAGAGAAACTTGTGTTATCTTCTCTGTTTCAGCTCACGCTTGAGAGAGAGAGAGAGAGGGGCAGCATGGGCTCTGTCTTCTTCTAAAAAAAAAAAAATAGGCACACTCTCATACACACATCTTCCAGCTACGCACATTTTTTATTCCTTATGCGTGTCCCTGTTGCTGGATGTGCTCTTGCTCTAGCTGTCCTCTCCATCTTGACTTTTTGTGAACACCATACCACTGCACAAATTCCCACAAAACACAACTTACAAACAATACTGCTATGCAAATAATTTAATATACAATTTTAATCATTTCAGATTTAATGTTGTCCTTTGAGGCAGTTCACTGGTTTTAGGCCTGACTGTAATATCTCAGGAACTACTGGGCGTACAGCCATGACATTTTTTCCACATACAGTCATGGTAGCCACAGTCTCTTTCATTTTAGTGCCATCATTTTAGCTGTATATTTACTTTTTCCAATACTTGTACCATATCTTGTATTTAGCACTAAAAAATACAAGAAATGAACTCATTCAGTGCTAAAAAAAAATGCTGGCATCCTCACGTATTAAAGTGAAAATCTAAGTGTAAGTAAACATTATACCTGTGAAATAAACTAGCATATTAGCACTGTCGTATTAGATTTACAACATTTGTTTTTTTAGCATCGTGTTGTTGGAAGGCGGGCTTTTAAATATATAATACATCTCGATTCAGGTTTGCAGTAATCCATATTCTTATAAACATATTAAGAGCCAAGGCACACCATGATAAATATAATAGCATCTTTTCACTAGTGCTCTGACCTTGTAGTGTTGTTAAAAATTAAAAAACAAAACAAGGGGAAGTGTTTTACTGAATTTCCATGACAGAAAAATAAAATCTCATTTTAATTCTTCTCCCTGGTCTACACTGCCAATTTTGCTTCCTGAGATATCACATAGAGAAACTTACATTTATATTTTTTTCTCCAGATTACAAGCAGCAAGCTGTGCCTGTCTTGGGAGAAGACTTTGCACTATTTTTGGTAGGCTGCATTGGTTTTTGCCATTACTTTACTATTACTGAAATAAACTGGCTGTGGCTGTGTTCATTAATTTACTCAACTGTTGTCAGATCATCTGAAGAGCTTTGCAGTCTAATTTTTTCTATAATCGTGGCTTCACAGTAAGGTGCTGGGGTCGTTATGGCTCAGGATATAGAGCAGGTCATCTACCAATCAGAAGGCTAGTAGTTCAATCACAGTCAGACACTGGACAAGATACTGAACCCTGAGTCACTCCTGACACATTCGTCAGGGTGTGAATGTTAGAGAGAAGAATTACAGAAAGAAAATGATGCTTTGCTGGCAGCACTGTACAAACTAATAAGAATTAAAACCCAACAAAGAAGTCAAATAGGCTCGCAAACGGTCATATCCAGAGCAAACTAATCTTGGTTCACTAATCTGACCCAAAAAATAGGACTAACAGTTCTTATAAAAACGTGCCTGGAATATGTTAATTTATCACCATGAGGATAATTTGGGTGAAGGCCTATTAAGTGATCATCATGTGCAAGTTTTATTAAATTCTGACAAATAGTGTAGAAGGATTACCAATTCTTGTGAACTGTGTCCAAGTGGCTGCACATCATCATTTAGCAAGACGCTTACTTCTGCTTTTCTGCATACCCCATACATACAGGTTAAGTTCATTGAAAGGTCATATAGTATGGCTGGAAACAAACGCATACACATGCACCTACACACACACACACACACACACACACACAGAATACGGACGCTGATGTTGTTCATATTCCTGCTTAAGAATGTCACGTGTATTTGTAATTGCATATTCTTGTATGTGACAATAAAAAGGGCTGTAGCGAAGGAATCAGTTGAAGTGAGCTGAGTTCAGGTGAAGGAATCTTTTCCTCAACTTTGGCTGACACAGAGAGCACCTTCTTGCCTTGTTTTGTCGTGCAGTTGAGTGTCTTGTGTTCCAGCGGGGTTTGTGCCTAGATAAACCCAACAGATGAAGACACCCACGTAGGCTTCAGCTGCCAACATGCTCCATCAGACCTGCTTGTCGGTTGTCATCCTGCCTAAAAGCGCTAAATTTCCACTGGTCACAGATATTGTACAAGCTGTCATACAGCTGTTTGGTGTGTACCGTCAGGCTGATGCACTTCTGAGGAGATTAGATGAAGAATATATATGTGAATGTGTATGAGTGGGAACAGGGATCGGGAATTAAAACATTTCATCTGGTGAATTGACATCCTCTTGATGAATAATAACATGGTGGCCTAGATAGAGAGCTAACTAATTGGCTGATGAATATTGATCGGTTGTCTGTGTGAGGTTTATGTTTCACTCTATTGGCATTTCACAGCTCGTGAGGATCCTGAATGCTGGCTTATTTGTCAGTTTGTCATGGTGGCGGTGGGGGAGGAGCTGTCACACATGATACACTGGTAAAGGTAAAAATCAACCCTTGGCTCTGTGCCTCTTTTGCTTTCAGTCTCTCTGCTCTGTTGCCACTCTGCTGCTTTACCCCTCTGCCATCCATCTTCTTCCCTGGTTACATGTTACAGCTACTTGTGATTTCAGCTGACCGGGGCGAAGCCATATATCTGAGCTGTTCATGCTATAAAGTGCCAAAGAACAAAAACAGGGCGATGTATAGATGCTGACAGAGATAATGGAAAGACCTGAGGGGGGACAGAGGGAAATTGGTGATAAGGGAGATGAAGAGAACAGATAATTTAGCTGCAGTTACGAGAGATATCACAGTTAATTAAGGTTTTAAAAAGTGTGTGTCTGATTATGCCTGTAGCCCTGGGCAGTAAGTGAAGTTCTGCTTAGCACAAAAACTTCTGAGCATTACAGTATAAGTCAGATACCTGCCACACATACTAGACAGCACATAGAGCTATGACACACCTGACAGAGTAATGGTTATGGTCCCCAGCTGTCTGAAGAGGACAGTGAGACAGAGAGACAGATTATAACCAAGAGGCCCGAGAGGAGAGAAAAAAAGGACGAGTTAAATTTGGCCAGCACACCGTCAGGGGGGAGACAGATGCACACTCCAACCGTGTACTTTGCTGTTACACATATGAGGACATAAGCATCTTTGACATCTCCCAAAATAAAATCAATAAAATATTCATGCAGTTCTAGCTTTGAAAAGCAAAGACTAATGCAGCACGCTGAGTGAAATGGTCAACAACACAATATAAACACAATGTGCTCTTTGTTAGCTAACGGCGATTAATATATTTTTATTCGAAGAAACCCATGAAGCGCCGCACATCGAGACATGTCGTGTTCACGGCTAAATCTGGTTGACCAGTTGTTAGCCTTTAAACAGACACGTCTAATTGTCTGTGTATGTCTAAATTTGATTCGAAAGCAAAATGTATTTTTTTAACTATAAAATTCATGTTTACCCATTGAGCAATTTTCTTTTGTTTGGAGATCTAAAAGGTCTAAATTTTGTCAGGAAACGCTTGTGATCAAACAGTAACACATCTAATCAAAGTACACAGAGCAGCATTATCCGATGTTTACGCCTTTGATAAGCTTATGCAATGTTAAGTTTATTCCCTTTCAGAGCTGCCGGGTCTACTTATTAATGCAACTCTGATAATTAATTGAATTTTCACCAGGATCTCTGTATTGTGCATCTGTTTGTTAAATCTTACCATTTTAATTTTCTTGGTAACCAGTGACATTTACCTCTTTGACGCTCTCACCTGTGGTTGCAGCAGCGGGAGTCTGATATGAGCCAGCAGCCGGGGTAGGTGGCGTTGTCGAGTGGAAGCGTCATGACGGACCCAGGTTAGTAAAGACGTAACCACGGTTTCCTCATCCGGCACGTTAATCTCATCAGATGTGAGGAGCCTTTCCATCTCCTCCACTGGTAGTAGGAGGAACTCCTGGCCTCCAACCACCTCCAGAAAGTGCTCCTGGGGGTGCAAAGAAGGTTAGAGTAAAACTGAAGGATGGATGAGATGGACTGGAAGAGAAAGACAGAAGTGGGGGGAGGGGGTTAGAATAGATGAATAATGCATTGCAAAAAAAAAGAAAAAGAAGAAGAACAGCAGAGAGGATTTGAGAGGAGAGAGAAAAGGGATTAAGGGTTTGAAGAATACAAGTGGAGGGAGGAAAAAAGAGGAGGAAATTACAGCTTGAGAAAGGTCAGATAAAAATTGAGAGGAAAAGCTGCAAAAGGGGATCTGGATGAGAAAATATGAGATCTATTGAGTCACAAGACGGGAAGAGATGATGTGACAAAAATTAATGAGTGTAATCGGTTAATCTGACAGTTATTTGCTAAATGAACTGATTAATTGCTTAGTCTATTTGCAGCTCCTTAAATTGCAGATTTCCCTGCGTGTTTTTGTCAAACAGTCCAACAAGCTACAGCTGATCACAATCTTGTGAAAGCTTATTTCTCATTAGATGTAAAAAAAAAAAAAAAACTCTCAACATATTTCTACCATCTGTAAAATTAAAAGAAAAAACAGAAAAAAATGTGACCTGAATAAAAAGGTAGGAATCTAAGCAGTGTCGAAGTCATTCTTGTTTAGCTCTTACACAAAGACTGCAATAATCCTGTAAGCTTTGTGAGTCTGAACGTGTGTTTGAGAGTGAATTACAGACACTGACAGTCACACCCAAAGAAAGCCACCTTTATGACATAATTACCCGAGATTAAACCTTAACAATAATCCACTTACAGAGAACTGGAGAGAAAAAGAGAGGAACAGTACTACAGACAGAGACAGACACGCAGAGTGACGCTGGATGAAAAATGAGGCATGTAAAAAAAAAAAACCACACAAAAAAACAAGAGAACAAGAAAAAGAATAATCAAGTCGATGAAGGAGCTATTTCACCGTCACCATAGCAACTCTGTGCAGAAAAACAGCCATTGTGGCAATAATGATTGTGGTGCTGTGTGAATGAGGAGCCAATTTGTTACCAAGAATAAGATGAAGGCTGGGGGTGACTGGAGTCTTACTGAATAAAGCTGTACTGAGGTTAAAGGTGAAAGAATCCTCTTAATTGTTTTTACATGTCACTGTTAAAGAGTTGCAATCTACCTAGATCTGCAACATCATTTCCAGCACTGCGTTTCCCAAAGCAGTCTTTTCATTCATTTTCGTGTGGTGATTCTACAAGCAGGGGAGGTATACAAAGATGTGAACTGGCTTTGTACCCACCATGGTGTAGGCGTGAGCAGCCCGATGCAGGTCATGGCAGCCCTGAGCATCAGCATAGGAGCGGATGCCGAGACAGTTGGAGGGGTGGAGCTGCTTCATGAGGAAGGAACAGCAAGCCTGAACTACAGATGACAACTGCAGCAGGCAGGAGGCTGACAACAGAGACTCAATGGTGTCTTCCCTCAACTCAAGACGGCCTGGATGACATGAAGGGAAGAGCAGAGGAGCAAGATGGTGAAGAAAGAGAATTTAAAACGTCATAAAAAAATGGAAATAATGAGACTTAATGTTATTTAAGAGATCTGCAGTACTGCAACAAGATCACATGTGTTCATCTTTTTAAAAAGAGAATAATCATTAAATATTTAGTTAACATAGAAAATGTAAAGGCAGCTAGAAAATACTTCCTGGAGATCTTAGCCATTAATAAATGTTGAGCTCACAGTAATGTTGGTGCTTGTTTGCATAATTTAGATCTTGCAGAGTACTGTACAGGACCTGGTCTGTTAATCCTAGCATGTCTTCATACTCTCTGTAATGGAGTATACAACGGACTAACCACACAGTTCACTTTTGCATTTTGCATGTATATTTTGTATATTGTATTGATGCATTTATATTTGTATATACTGATGCTGGAGCACAATTTCTAGATGGTGATGAGATGATGATCATTTCCACCCCCCAAAAGGAGGATAAGCCACAGAAGGTCATTGCTGAAAAGACTGGCTACTCAGAGTACTGAGAGGAAAGGTGTGGAATGAAGAGGTGCACAAGCAACAGGGATGAGTGCAGTTTGAGGAGAGAAAAGTTGATTGAAGAACTTTGAACAGCTTCACAAGGAGTGGACTGAAGCTAGTGTCAATGCATCAGGATGCACCGCACACTGAAGTCTTGAGAAGACTGCAGCAACTGTCTGCAGCATTTCTAATGTGAAGGCACCACAGCCCTCTACGAGGAGGTTTTAGAGCACTTCAAGCATCCATCTGCTGACAGGCTTTATGGAGATGCTGTTTTCCTTTTCCTGCAGGACTCCGAATCTGCCAACAGTGCCAAAACTACTATCAAACTATGAACTATGAAGAATGTACACACAGCGTTCAGATCATCTTCATCTAGACAACAGGTTGTGTGTACTGAACTAGAGATAATGAATATTTACTGGAAGTGAAATATTCTAAGAATACTGGGTGTTATGAGATCTATCATCAAAAATAAAAGCAGAGTACTGCTGTATAAATATATAAATAGAGAATTTGGTGCATTTGTCGACAATTTAATGTTTTTTTAAAATTCCAAAATCATGACAAAAGAAGTGGCCATGTATCCGTAAAGAGTAACGTGAACATAGAGTTAAGTGATAAAAGCTGATGTCAATGCCCACCCACATCCGCTAATGGCACAGCAGCATATTTGCAAATCTCTTTAAAGATGCTTTTGCCTCTGCAAGCCACTTTGCAAGCCGCTTCCAGTTCAGCTCCTCCTTCTTATGGTATGTAACTGAACTGATGGCATGCATGCTGTCACTGATGTCTGTTCTGTTCTATGCTGTAGGTTTGTCTTGCTGCTATTCAGTGCATGCACATGGAAGAGAACCACACAGCCAAGCACTATTTACTACAGAGAAGAAAAAAACAATAATTCCTTCTTAAAGATCATCCTGTTTTTCTAAAAAGAAAAAGGGAAGTTGACCACTATATACCTGTGTATGCATATTGCACCAGGACCCACAATGCATCAGGGTCTACACCCTCCATCTTCACCTCGTCCTGCTTGGCTTCCCGCACATCACTGGTGAACATTGCAGCAAAGTAGTCAGACACAGATGAGAGGACAAGCCTGTGAGGAGAGAGTGTCAGGGATCAGTCACAGAAGACGGATGGCTGTAATGGAGCAACAGAAAAAGTTCACTTTGACCTCGCTGACAGGATTGGGTCAGAACACAGATCAGAAAAGAGAAAGAAGAGGCACAACAAAACCATCTGAAGAATGAAACAGGAGGAGAAACCTCAAGGAATAAAAATAAATAAAGCTTGTTGCATTGTCAAACAGCATATGCCTTTGGTTAAAAACAATCCCCTCAACTTTCTGAAACTTCCAATCTGATATTAACATACAGCCACAGTAAAAGCCTAAATGTCCCAATCGACTGATTTGTCTCTTTTAACCTCTTTACGTTAAGTGTTAAAGTGTACAGGAATAAGGAAATTGGTCAGACTTCAGCACCAGGTGAGATTTCTGTAGCAGTTAGGAATGTAAAGGTCTCATTATATAATCTCCTTTTAAAAATGAAGGTCGCTGAAAGACCTTTATATTAGAGATGGAAAAAATGAGTTAGAAACCAGTGTGTGCAGAAAATGGTAAAGAAAAAAAAGTAATTATTTCATCAGTAGAGATTAAAAAGGACACCTAGTGTCCCCTGACCTTCAGTGTAAAAACATACTTTATCAACCATCCATTTAAAAAACAAATGATGCAGAGCCTGAGATCTTTAAAGAAACATAAATGCTATTTCAACAACATTCAGCCAGATTTCTGTCTAAGAAAGAAGAGACGGCACCTACAACTTTTCAAAGAAATACACAGGCACAGTTTCTAGACTTCCTTCAGTGTGGTACAGAACAGTCTGTGTCAGTAATAAGACTGTAAAACCTAACTCATGATGATTCAGACCTCTGGCTTGGAAGATTCTCTCATGATCCATTCTTAATGACTTGCCACACAATCCTTCTATCGTACTGCCAGATCCAGTCAAAAGTGAAGCCCTCCTCTGCAATGCTATCCAGTGTGCTCAGTTGGGCCTTGCTTGACACCCCTCATTTATATAGTATACATTAATTCAAGATGTAACTTTACTCTTTGAATAAGATATGTGTTTAATTTACCCACTGCTAGTTTCTTAATCTTTTTGCACACACTCATACCCCTTGGTTAAAAAAAGGAGAACAGAAACATGAGCAAATCTAGTGATGAGATAAAGAAAGAAGAAAGAAGACAGAAAGAAAAGAAGGGGAAATTTGATTATAATAAGACAAGGTTAATGTAAAATTTAGTGGCAGGAAAGTCTGAGGAAGAAGTTAGCTAGTGTAATGGAAAGAAAGTGAGATGAAGGACAGAGAGAAATTATCTTAAGGTCACTTGTAAGAAGACAGTTAATTAATTCCATTCTGCAACAATCCATTAACCTTTCGTGCCACTGTAAAGTTACACACAGGCACACAAACATCTAGGCATTACAACAGCACTCGTTGGTGAATATTTACTTCCTGCTAGAGATGCCTTTGCACATGAAACCTCCAAGGAAGGATGCAAAATGCCATTGACATATATTTTTGATATCTGATCTAAATGTATCTGAGTAAAAGGCTCCCGAGTAAACCTTTTGAGGTGCAGCAACTAGTCAGTTTAACTGATTAACGTAAAAATAATTCGGAACGTTTGTTCAAGCAAAGTCCCAAACATGACCTGAATGATGACATAAACTCGTGACTCATATTAACATGTTAAACTGGCTTTGTTTGTGGCTACTTGAACATGAGTGTGTGCATGCACTGAATGTGTATAATCTCATTACTGAGTGTGACACTGGGACCTTGACAGATAGCCTGAAGCAGAGAAGAGCTGTGTGAGCGTGTGTGCAAGTGCGTGTGCGTTTATTGTGCAGACAAAGATGTCAAAAATACACTACAGTCAGCAGGAAGTCGTTCTGCCAGTATTCTAGTCAGGTATCTTCCC
>NW_005187508.1:1383159-1384719 GCF_000239375.1 Pundamilia nyererei
TACAGCACTGGGTTATTTGCACACAAACACAAATGCACTGCGCTGAAGACAGAGACAAGACAGGCAGTGTGTCAACGTGTAATGGAAAGAGCAGAGAGAAGACAAAATGCCAGAGTGGAGAGAGCAGGAAACAGACGAGTTGGACTCAGGAAAGGAGGGCAAGCGCTGGAAACTGAACAGTGTGTCTGTTTGTGTTTCAGTGTGGATGTGATGCTCGGTATAGAGACACAGTAGTGGAAAAACAGAGAGGGGAAAATAACAAGCAGGTCGTGAGAAAGACTTGCTTGGATACTGCAACTTTTTGCAGTATCTCTGAAATACAGAGTTAGAAGAGAAGGACCTTTAACTGATAGCTTTGCTGCCAGTCCAGGGATTTCCTATATAAATCCATTTTGGGGCTTTTTACCTGAAACAGTTTTGTTAATTGGGTCTTCATTAGCTCATGTGTATTGGTCATATATTTTATCAGATGGTAGGAAAAGCACAGATTTCTTCCATATATTGCTGTAATTGATTTTAAAGTATGTGCACTACCTATGGTTACCCCTCAAAACTCCATTCCCAGCCAAAGCCTTGAAATTTAGTACAGACTTTAGTACAGAGAATAAATCCTAATGGTACGTATGGTTTGAACCATCAGATTTGCTACACACATTCACATCACACTTGGGTTAAGCTGTAAAAACATATCAGTCTATTACATTTTCAGCTATAGCAACAACACACTACAATACTCTGAGCAGGACCCATTATGAACTGTCACATCCTCTGCAGAGCAAACATACCTGGGTGGTTCATATAAGAAAAAAAGCTCCTGGAAGTGGCTGTGCATTGCCCTTTAACAGAGGGGCTGAGGTTAACCAGATGTACACTGGCAAAACCCACCAGTTAGTTTTCTTCATCAAAGTCTTTATTCTTGTAAAACCAACCTTATAAACCCGCTGTTAAAGTTCAGCTCATAGCTGATTCTATTGGTTCTTCTAAAGGGCCCTACAGTCTATTATCCCCTGCAGTGTATCAGCAAAACTGAAGACTCTTGGTCTTGCAGTAATGGAAACAATGAACCGCAGCGCACCTACCTATCAGTCGATATACAGTGATGGTAAAAAAAAGAAAAAGAAAAAACAAAAGGTAATAGTATACTTAATAAAAATCAGTGAAGGCAGCGCTTAGAGAAGTAGGTACAAAAATAGATTTGCAACATAATGTGCTGCCACAGAGACTAAAAGGTACAACTGTGCTCAACATATTTATGCATTCACAGAGTTTTGGGTTGGGTTTTCCTCAAAGTGCACTGTTTGCAACAAACTCCGCAAGAGATAAGCAGCTACACGCAGTACAAGTAGCCTACTCAGCGTGTACGCTGCATTTGTCTGTTTACATGTAAGATAAAGAGAAAGAGAGGGAGTGTATATTTTAGTCCCAGAAAAGCACTTTTATCCTACACATATAACAAAATCAATCCCTAACAAAACAACCACTTTCAAACAAAGATGTCGTACTCCTACCGCTTGGCACACACACACACACACACACACACACACACACACACACACACAC
>NW_005187508.1:1385433-1387348 GCF_000239375.1 Pundamilia nyererei
TTTATTTATTTATTTTTAAAACGCTGTTTCTTTCCAACTGTTTTTTGTATTGACACAAGTCCAAAAAAACTATTCAGGCTATCGCTCTCGTCCTCTACAGCTTTATATTAGCACTATTCTTTAAGCTAAGCTACTACAGAGTGACTGTGCCAGCCCTTAGGCTCATGATGTCCTGGACACTGTCTGTTCTTTTAAAAATATTGACTGTCTTTACAGCTCAGATTTTGGCATGAAGATCAATCTCGGGATCATGACTTTTTGGTGGTAAAATAATTCAAACCAAAAAGAGTTATATTAATAAATAAACACTTTTAGGATGGTGTCATTTGATGCACTCTCTTGGCTGAAGTTTTGTCTGTTTTCAGTGTCTTCTTCATATATATGATGGCACTTGTAACTTTAGGTGTTGTGTTTTACTGACCGACTTTCAATGTATTTTTTTTTATCACGAGAATTCTTATCATCTGCCCTTAATCCTTTAAAAGAGATAGACTGGGATGATTTATTTCTATTAGCATACATATTGATATACTATATTTTTCGGACCATAAGGAGCACCGGATTATAAAACGCACTGTCGATGAATGGGTCTGTTTTTATACATAAAGCCACCGGATTATAAGGCGCATTAAGTGAAACAAAACAGTCAGATAAGTCAAACTTTACTCAACTCATTCTTCTTGCTTCCTCCACTTCCGTACCATTGATTCATTAATGTTGAATCCTCTCGCAGCTGCTCTATTCCCATGTTGTTGCAGTATATTAATGACTAACCTCATCTTGTGGTTGGATTATCTCCGTTGTTCTCCTGACTGAAGTTTGGTCTGTTTACAGCATCCTGCCATGCAATTGCATTTGTCAAAAACCATCGGGAACCCTCACGTTTAATTAGTTAGTGGTTCATCCTCCAGCTTCACTGTGTTATGCTTTGTGTTATGCTAACATAGCTGTGCCGCTAGCGATCACATAGCACAGCATTATATACCAGGTAGCCTAACTTCAGTAACCCTATAAACGTCACTACTGTTTAATTTTCTGTCTTCATTTATGTTGGAAGTGGTAGCAGAGCTGTACGTTTAAATTTTTTCAGAAATCTCTCAATAAGAACATGGTATATCATGTTTAGGTAACTAGTGAAACTAGCGAGCTAACTTCCTGCTAACTTCTAACTCCGTTAAATTTAATAAATTCTGTTTTCATGGATACCTAGATGTTAAACGTAATTGTTAAACCTGGTGAAGCAGCAACGCTGATCATTTTATTAAAGTTAAAAGAATATAGACAGTTTTTAACTCTCAGTGTGCTGGACTGCTCGTTTGACTTTGGGACCTGAAGGGACGGAGTTTTGGACCCAGATTACTCTGAGTTTGCAAGGCTCCTGACTACAGTAGCCGTAATGCTCCGACAATCCATCAAGTGGTGCGGCTTCGTAGCTTACCAAAGTCGTACTACATTTTTTGACAGATGTTTGAGCGCCGTGTACCACATAAAATCGGTTCGAGGTCAGTAAGCACAACCAGAATTCAAACATAAGGCACACCGGATTGTAAGGCGAACTGACAATTTTTGAGAAAATTTAAGGATTTTAAGTGCGCCTTATAGTGTGGAAAGTACGGTAACACTGGGGTCTTAAACTCGCAACCCAGGGGCCACTTGCAGCCCACATCACCCCTACGTGTATGTTGACATGCAGAAATATAAAGCAATCTGGCGCCTGAAGTTACTTTTTTTGCTAGGGAGGATTTGTTTGTTGTTGAGTTCAATGTTAAAATAAGTTCTTTATGAAGCAAAAAATTATTTAATATGAAGGCAACATGAGCAGAGAGTACAAACATGCTGAGGGATTAGCTCTGTTAGTTCAGCGATTCATGTGTAAAGAAAACAATTTTCACTAGCAGTCAAAAACTAATGTGTA
>NW_005187508.1:1387426-1412285 GCF_000239375.1 Pundamilia nyererei
ATATGAACAAAATTATAGCAGAAGTGATGCCACGTGTCTGGCTAAAAAGAGAGTACTAATTTGTTTATTTGGTAGTTCAATGAAGGCTTCAGTTAGTTAAGAATTGGGGGGGGGGGAAGGGTAAAATTGCGTTCATGTTTGCAGTTTAATCTTTTTATACAATATTAGAAATTTTAAAAAACAAACAAAACACTACATTTTCGCAAATATTAGTGGGTGCTTTCTTGTTTGTTTGTTTGTTTTTTGTACTACTTGAGCACTAAAGCGGCCCTCCAATGAGATGACAGTGCCAACAGTGCAAGTTTGAGACAGCTGATATAATAAAAAAACACAATGATAGCAAGCCATGAAGTGGCAGAACATTACATTTCATCTAGCCTAAAGCTGCGTCCACACAGGGAGAGATTCACAGCGATGTGGCGAGCAGAAACCATAGAAAGTGAAAAAATTACTCTGAAGATGGTTATGTTGGCTCACAGAAAATCTGGTGTGGTGTGCATGTTTAAATATAGGCTCCAGTGCCGTTCCATTGGTTTATCTAGTTTATCTGTCCTTTTCCAACAAAAAAATCTAACCAAATCCCAGTACTATCATACAGAGCCCCTCTGATGACATGGTCCAAAAAAATACTACTTCGTGGGCACGAAATGGGAATAACGTGCCCACGAAATACTTATTTGTGGCAGGCACCTTCAGGCCTGGTGGGTGTGGTCCTGCCAGCTGACCGGTCACACCCAAGGATCCTCACACACACCTGGCACCAATCAAGCCTCGTCGGAGGAGCTACAAAGCAGTGTGGCTGAGAGCTCCTCAACGCTGGATCGTTGAGTGACTACCCTTCAGTGTTCCCAGCAAAATCAGTGAGTGCGAGTCTGTCGCTTTGTAGTTGTGTGTTAACGGCTTCCTCTGTGAATTTTCCAGCAGGAGTGCGGGAACGGGAGAGCAGCAAGCAGAACTTTCACGGGAGCGGAGACACGGAGCAAGAGCACTGAGAAGGAGACACGGCACTGGACTTGGAAACGCACAGGGATTTATTATTGTGTATTGTTTACTTCACTGTAAATAAACACACTGCATTAATCGCACGGAGTTCCGCATTTTGAGTCCTTCCCCACACACCCACGGTCTGCCACGCAGACCATGACAAAAATAAAACTCAATCATTCTGTCTCTGGCCATGGTGTATAGGTTTAGCCTACTCTTATGCTTATGTCTCTACGCAGCTGTCCAGGAATTGTATCAATGTGATGTGCGCACGAAATACTATTTCGTATGGCCACAAATAAGTATTTCGTGGGCACGTTATGCTATTTCGAGGGCACAAAGTAGTATTTTGTGGCCACAGTTTATTTATTTTTTGGACTATGTCATCAGAGGGGCTCCGTACTATCATGCTACTGAAAGGATTAAATAAATTAGGATATTGATTTATAGCACTAACGCATCCACTATCTTTGTAATGCCATTATCTTTAAAGGTAACAGTGGAGAGATCAAGTGTAACACAAAAAACACATTCAAGTAGTAAAATTCCTTTACACTGTATAGTAATCAGTTAATTAAAAGGTTGAGCAGAGTCTTAACTTGAAAGGTTTGTTGTTCCCAGTGTGGTGGTAAGGAGGTCAGGCCAAAAGGGCGGAGTTTTATAATGGCCACGAAATCAAACTGTCAGCTTCACAGCCATACACAACAACTGAATGGCTCCCTGTGTGTGCAGCTTAACTTTAATGCTATTTGGATTTTCATCTTCCTTTACACCCACTGTTATAGAAGACTTTTATGTGTGTTTACAAATATTTCAGCTGGAGTGCAGATAAAATACTCACTTTCGTCAAGTTGAAATAATTTGCACACTTTAACCTTTGTGTTCCTTCAGTTTTTTATTTTTGGGAACTAAGGGAAGTCTTTGAGCACAAGACTTATTACAGACTTCAGAAACAGTCACCACTCCTTAAAGAGATCCACATACAAAGACAGGCGTGGGCTGACTATTACTACTAAGTGCTTTTTTTAATAATGTAATCATTTACTGTAATAATGCAGTAATGACAGCCGGCTACTCATTGATCAGAGCATCAGCATTTCAATTTGATTTACTCTTGTAAGGATTTTGAACTTATTACAGAAACCATCAGCAGGCTCTGGGAAATCATTATCATTATTAATCACAAACAAAACTAACAAATTTTACAAAGGTTACACTTTATATCCCAAAAGTTTGATTGTGTTCATCTGGACGTAGCGTTTTCAGTGGGAGAAATGTTTCGTCATTCATCCAAGTGACTTTTCCCCAACCTTATGAACAGTACATTTACACAATGACTGAAACTAGCCCACTGAGTGAACAATGGGCTGTGAAGTCAGTTCCTTGATCACTTACACTTTATAATACAGCCTGTGACTAAGGGCACTATTGGAACTTCCATATATTTTATTTGAAATTACAATGTAATTATATTTAAATGCACATACTTAAAGGTAGCTACACTAGAATAAGGTAAGTCTTTTTTTTTCTTTACAGAAAACTAATAAATAATTATACTGTAACTAAATTTAAGTACTAGTGTACAATTTCACTGTCATTTTGCAGAAAAACAAACAATATTTTACATTTTACAGAGTGGATCTTGGCTTTTTACATCTTTATATAATATTCATTATGTTGATGTGGAGGATCGATATTCTATTATTCAATTATTCTTGTATTTTACCATTATAAGTGTGATAAGGATCGTTCTTCCCTTATATATTAAAAATAAATAACAAATAATAATAAATACCATCAGAATTTGCAGGCTTATGTGACCTTGATGATGGAAACAAAGTCTAACTTCATTTTTGTTTTTTCACAACCATTATTAGATACAACTTTCAAAATGAGTGTCGTTTCCTGTAAAATACCTAGAAGTCATGTACTACCTAAAATTACTTATACATTACTTAAATTAAAAATTAACTCATAGTATTATTATTTATTGTAGCATATCTACTTTAAGTATTTGTAAGTAAATAGAATTACACTGTAATTTCAAATACAGTACACTAAAGATCCATTCAATTGCAGGGGAATTACGCTCTTAATTGCAAACTGCATTACAAAGTGTTACCGAATGTAGTAGTAATGACAATAACCATTAGCATCACAGCCTTTGCTGTCCGTGTATTAGAATTTTAGTGCTCCTTTGCTCCTACCTGTGAGCAGGTATTCGCCTCTCCCCAGCCACCAGTATGACATCACAAAGCTGTCTAGTCCGCAGGTAGCCCTCCATCTTGCGGAAGGTGACATCAGCATGGGACAGAGCGGTAAACATGCACTCCTCCGGACACGCGCACTGCTCCATTGACACACATGAGGACAGCGTGGCACTACTGTTAGACGTCCTACGCCCACACAATGGCACACAGACAAAGACAAACATCCAACAAACATACACGGACAAAGACAGAAAGAGAAAGAGACAGTAACTTTCAGTGGATTTATTGGTGAACAAAGAGACAGATGTGTGAAGAGAGCTACACCAGCTGTTCTGAGTCATCTAATGTACCCTCTTTGTATGTCGCCAGGAGCAGACAAAAGATCTTTAATGGTTCAATTACTAGGAGTAAATGGCCAGATAAATTTAGCCCTCTTTAAAGAAAATCTGCCAATTAAATAGCTATGGGAGCTAAGCCCATAGGATATGCAGTAATTTACTCTGCTCCCTAATGGCAACCAGTTTCCTTGCATTTATACCAACAACAGGAGACAGAGCAGAGTTTAGGACCAGGAAGGCTTCGACATTACTGTTGAGTTTATTTGTGCATGCGTGTTTGTCAGAGATGAGCTACCCTGTGAATTATCAGCCATCATGACTCCCAAACCAGCATTTAATTTATGTGAGCCAGTGCTGTACTTCCATTTTTAATTTAACAGCAGAAGAGGCAGGACTGGCCCTGCAGCACAAAGACATAAAAATAAACTGATACTCCAAGGATAATATGAATTCAACTCCACAGTCAGGAGAGAACTCACACTCTTTTAGTGAAGTGTGTGTGTGTGTGTGTGTGTGTGTGTGTGTGTGTGTGTGTGTGTGTGTGTGTGTGTGTGTGTGTGCTCAAAGCTCAAGCTGTTTCAAGTCAAACTGTCTTAAATTGCAATTTTTCACTTGCATGTTCTACCAGGATTGAATAAAGAGAAAGCTAGAAAGAGATACACAGACATAAATTGTGGAAAAGGTGTTACAAAATGTGACTTTTGTACAAAACAATTTAGAGATTGGATTATTTACTCAGAAATCATTGTCACGTATTGGTGTAGCATGTTAAAAAAAAACTATCACTTGGCACTTGAAGTTGCTATACATATTTTCCGATCCATAATTTTTTATACGTTTGCACATAAATAAATACAGACAGACATTTCCTCTGAATTTCTTTGTGAGATGAAAATGATTTACAGCACTGACATTAAATATAGGATTCATTAGCTCAAAAGAATGTGTAGTTAAAAAAATTTTTTTTTAGTACTGGGGAATTACCACCTGACCATGAATTTTTACATGGTTATTTGTGTTCACTGTTTTAGATTTTCCATCCTACAGCTTTTACTGTTTTGTGTTGAGTCCCAATAGTCTTATCTGTTTTCCTCAGACATAGCAGGCAACTGTTTTGAGCACGGCAACCTCCAAAGGTCCTGTATACAACATAGACTGTATATTAAAAAGATGGATGCATCCTTTTCTTTCTGTTTATGGGTATACACATTTTCTGTTGAGATGCTTTTCTACAGACAAAATCTGCATCTTAATTAAAAGTGTATTTTTGTTCCCCCACCCAACTCAGAAAGGGCATTTTAGGCAGTGACTAAGCATGTATACATAATTGATGCATGCACAATACAGGAGAAGAGACCATTTTACTGTTACTTTATGAACTTCCCTCTTATTTTTAGCCTTTTAATAAATAGAAATGTAGACTAATGTAGAGTAAATGAAAACAAAACCAATACTCATGGTTAAAAAAAGAGATTTATTACAAAGTTTATGACTTTTCTTTGGCTCTTTCGGGGTGGAAAAAGAAAAACTCCTTTGCTCAGGAAAACTAATATCAGAGTGATGCACCTTGCTGAAAAGCTCACACTAGGGCTGTGTCAAGTCATCCTGTCCGTGATTATACCACCACAGATTTTTACATCATATCAGAATATCAGTGATATAGCAACACCACACCCTCACGTTCCCTAGCAAGCCTGGCAACGACACAATACCAGGCATGCTTGAGAGTGAGAGCAGGTTAGCTCCCCGATGACGGTTTAGTAACTAAAAAGAGAAGAAAGCTACTTCAACAACCTCCAACAAAAGCAGCACACTTTGCTTGCTTGCTTCTTGCTAAAGGTGTAAACGACAAATTTGCTTCATAGTTTGAGGCATCATCGAGTACAACCAGACTACAAAGGCTCGGCTGGAGGAGGATGTGCTAGCAGCTGATGTGCAACCCAGTGGATGGAAATGGTGCAACAGAAGCGCTTTAAGTAGCTGGTTAAAGAGCTCGACCCAAGATACAACATCCCAGAAAGAAACTACATTTCAGTTTAAACTGTATTATGTGACAATACTGTGCAGACTCCTGAAAACTTCCAAGGTTAAGTATTAAGCCAGCAGCTTTTGCCTTTTAGAGTTGCCAGCAGCAAATCTAATGCTGTTGCTGCTGGCATCTTGTCATAAATATAATTATTGCAAATTTCCTTGAAATAGTGTGATGAAAATTTGAGGATATATCACCCACCCCTAGCTAGTCCTAGCTAAAAAACAAAGAAACAAAAAACTTAAGGATTCAAAACAATAGTCTACAAACTGGAGTGTGACCCCAGAGTGGCTACAGCCACCTTCAATATACTGTCTATCGCCTGCTCAGCATCAAACCTAATAACCTGCTACTGCATATAATGAGGCTGTTGCAAATATTCTTAATGTGATTATAATTGAATATAAAAATAAATTAGAACATTTGTGTATGAAAATGAAATCTGTTGTGGAAAATAAAATCAACATTACCACTTTTTGTCTCCCGAGTGACACAGAAAGCAAAGCTGGCTTTCCACCTTTAGATACAACGCTGCCGAGGGGTTAACGGCGCATCCAGGAGAGTGAGAGCAGTGAATGATTTATCCTACCTTAATTAGGGAACATAAGTGGACAGATGTGAGCTGAACAACTGAGGGTCAGTGTTGTTAAGTTCTAACATTCATCTAGTTATCATTTTCTTCCTTAAAAAAAAGTTCTTTTGTTTTAGCAACTTTTCTCCATTCTCCAGCTGCTTCCATTTTCACACCGGATACTCGTCCTGATGCAATCCCCATGGGATCTGATTCTCCTCTCGAAATCAGGATCTTTTGCTTGTTAGGCGAATGTGTGAACCACTCCATATGGAGCCAGGCTGTTTCTATGTCTAACACTTTGCAATAACGGTGAGCTAACAACATATATAAGCCAGCTTAATAGTTAGCGCTTGTGTCTATAAAAATGTCTTAAAAATACAAAACTCTCAGATGCTCAAGCCCGACAAGGATCTAGAGAGACTGGAGATGTAACACAAGATTTAATGGCTCAACTCTGTTTGGGTTTTTGATAGCCCTAACATAATGAACCATTTTTCTAGCTAAAGACTCTTTATTTATCAATAACCGACAGATTTACATTTATGTGGACAGAAAAGCGACCTCTTAAGCGGAGGTCCGCACCTGCTTGATGTTAGAGCAGGCATAACAAGGTCACCATTTTAAACCAAGTTAATGCAAGCTTAGGTTTTACGAGATAAGAACTCATTTGTGACTTTAATGAACAAACTCTCACTCTGTTTAAAAAAAAGAAAATAATGTGCACCTGGTGCGTTTATGCACATATTTAGTATAATCACATGATTAGGGATGGGTATCGTTTAGGTTTTATCCAATACCAGTACCAAACCGGTACTTTTGAAACGGTGCCGGTGCTTAAACAGTGCTCGAACTGGTGCTTAAAGAATGGAAAACACAAAATTGGTCCAAAAACCTCTCATGTTCAGCTGTTTTTTTTGTAAAAAGATAACAATGTTAGACTTTTCTGCAGCTATAGGGCATATATGGCATCACTCTTGGCTGGAAGCAGTGCTTAACCCTTTAAGACCTACCATAGAACCAAGTCCGCCAGAGCTTATATTATATTTTTACATGCTGTGGAGCCATTTTTGGGAGCATTTCAAGTTGCTATACATCAATACAACCATTATAGCCCAAACTTTAATAATATGTCTGCATTAAGGGCATAGTAATTACATAAATTGCAAAAAAGTGCAATAAACTACAAAAAAATTGAAAATCGTTTTTGTTTTTTTTAACATATATTTCTAGTTAGAGAAATTTAAGAGGCTTATCCCTCAAAACTGTAAATACAAAAAAAGTTGCACAAACTAGTTTCCCACCACAGGAAATTTATTTTAAGTGTCTTCATAGTTTTATTTTTGAAATACACCAATTTTCATATACTGCGGGAAAAACGAAAATAAATATTATAGTGCAAATTTGCAAAATAACAGCATATGCATCAAAATAAACTATTTCCAGCAGTGCAATTTGAGTCCTAAGCATCCCAGAAACGACACAGAAAGTCATAAGGTCAAACATAACTTTTAAAAACACAAGTATAGGCTCATAAGGCCCCGATGGTAAAAAACTACATTTCCGCAAAATGACGTCACTTCCGGTTTCGGGCAGGTCATGCCGGACATGTGATAGTTCACGCTGATGGACGTAGGAAGTGTTACAAACAGCTGATCGGATCGGCAAAGCGTGTTTCTGGAATATTATGTTTTTGTTGCTGCAAGTGATTTTTATGCAGTTTTTGCAAAGCTATATGTGGAAGGAAACTGTGACCTAGGACAAGCTGATGGCATAAGATGTAAGTACAACTCCTCCGGTTTCATATGCAAAAAAAATTATTGCACTAGCTTACGTGGTTGCAGTGCTACCGGGATTTAAAAATAGTTACGCAAAATGGAGCGTGTCTGCTCCGACCGGCTTTAAAGGGTTAATCAATGGAAAAAAAACACAAACTTTGTCCAAAAACCTCTCATGTTTAGCTGTTTTCCACTTTTTCTTTGGTCATTTTAGCCTTTTTGGTCAGGGTGAAGGGAGTATGTGCCATCAAATAAGAAGACAGCCGCATGTAACTACGACTGTGTTTGCTAGTTCACCTTACATGCATTAATGTAATAACGTGGTTAGCCTACTCAACGTAAATTACACACGAACAACATTAAGCTACTCACGCGGAGAAGAACGGCTGCTGCTGCCATCATCATCCTCATCATTTCTGCTACACTGGCAGGGCTACGGGCCAGGACTCTAATCTTCGGGTTTTTGGGGGATGTTGCTAACTCCGGGTCCGATAACAGGCACCACACCCGCAGTAGAGGTGCACGATGTGAGGTCTTGCAGCAAGCTATCAAATATGGCACATTTCTCGGCTTTTAACAAAACGCTATGCGTCGCCAGGTGTTTCATCAGATTCAAGGAGTTACCTCCTTTGCACAGTATCACCTTAAAGCACTTGTTGCTGGCTGCTGAGTTTGCATCTTTTGCTGAGAAGTACAGCCAGACTTTGACCACTTCGCTTTGGGCATTTTTAATCTGTAGCTCTGCTCTAAAAGAACGTACGTACCTGGGCCCGCCTACTATCCTTGCAAAGGTAAAATGATTGGCTGGAATCCAAAGTGTATGACATCTCAGGGAAAAAAAAGCACCAAAATAAAGCACCGAAATGTGTGCTGCTTTTCGGTCTGGTTACTACCGTTTATGTCAGAATGGCACCGGATACCGGTACCCATCCCTACATGTGATACAGCCAGGCTCATCTCTGCCTATGTGCATTCTCTCTCTGTCCTGTTCCAACTTTCATATCTCCAACTAATCTCATTACTCACTCTCTTCATTCCACCTCATCCCAACATTAATCTTTGCCTCAATTTTCTCCCTCTTTCCTATCCCATTCCAACCCTCCAAGGAGGCTTTTTGGCTGGCTTTCCTGCTCTCTAGCATGTGCATGTGTGTGTGTGTGTGTGTGGATGTGTGTCTGTAGACGAATGGTGTGGCTAAATACTGCCAGAGGAGACGGCTTTGAAGTAGGGGAACGCTGCCTTCCAGTCCCCTTAACTGAGCCTGGCAACCACTCAATATGGACAGAGAGAGAAAGGAGGAAGAGAGAGTGTGTGTTTAGGGCAAATCAACACCATGAAGCCAGATTTTTTAAACCCCCGCACCAGGCAAGGGCACTCGCCCAACTGTCATTGGGTGTCTCTCTCCCAGCCTCTTTAATACGCTCACTTCCCAACACATTAGCAAGGGAAAAAAAGAAGGGGTGGAGGGGGAGGGCAATGAGTGGCCAGGGGTGGGCAGAGATGAATGTGGGACAGGAGGAGAAAAAGGGTAAGTAAGGGAGGTACACCAGGATTAAACGAGGGAAAGCTGGGTGGGGTGTGAAAGTGAAAAGGAGAGGAGGAGATGAGTGGAGCCGAGCAGCGCCTTCAGTCGCTCTGGGATTCTGTGCGCGTCCCTTCCCATGATCCCATTTGGGATTCTGCCACCCGTGTTTTGGAGTATCACACTGTACACAGGAGCTCTCTGAGGATGAATCGCACAGAGAAACACACAAACAAACCCCCACACACCACAAAACAAACATGCTGAAAAGCTACACATGTATGCAGCATACACTAATGTCTGGGTTGGTATGGCAACAATAATGTGTGCAAGGACATGGCTTCGTCTGTATACGTTTCCATTCAGACTCGTGCAGTGAAAATTTTCTCTGCCTGTGTTAACGAGGCATGTGCGTGTGTGCGTGCTTGTGTTACTATTAGGCAGAAGTAATTTGCCGTGTAAGCGCCGCCGGACTACCATCGTCACTGAAGATACGACATTAAGCCTTGCATAACAATGGGTATTATTAAGACCTCAGTTTTCTCCTTCACAAGCAGAAACATACACGTTTGCGGTGAAAACAAGTTCATGAAGAGACATCAAAGATGAATCGGTTTTTTTAAAAATAGGTATATCAACTTTGGCTCTGATGAAAGCTGTGTGTGCACACATGTGCGTGCATTGTTTCCAATGAACCTTTTATATTTTCTGGTAGCCTTCTATCGTACTCGGTGTTCCCCATACACCTCGTATGGGGAACACGGAGTACGATAGAAGGCTACCAGACGCATTTTGCCTGTATAGTAAACACACCTAAAGAAGCTGCCTAAACATTGCTCGTATTTTACAACTGCATCACAATAATATAAGTGTGGTTAGGACATCCTAATTACCCTGTTTTCCTATCTCCAAGGCAACTATTAATTAAATGGCTTTTTCACACCACTACAGCTGGATGGTCACACAGATGCAACACACTTCTTTCCGCATGTGAACACAAGCATGCAGAACCCTAAGGATTAAGAATAAAAGCCTTCGACTCTGATGCTGAAAACAAAACAATACAAATGTCAAGTGCAGTATGCAGCAACATGCAGAGCTCAGCCCTAGAGTCATATTGTAAATGACTCTGAAAATCCCATAAGCACAAGAGTGAATTTCTGTTTGTGTTTGCATGCATTGTCTAATAACAGAGCCTGACTGGTGAAGTGTTATTCACCAGTCAGGCTCTGGTGAAGTGTTATTAGTTGGTTGCAGTCAGTGCACCACACCCAAATGTACTCAGCCCTCACCTTCTCTATCCATCTTTCCATCTGTCTGCATGTTGAGAGTGGTGAGAGCATGCTGTCTGAACAGCCTTCTTATTCTATTAACTCATCAGGGGGGAATTCAGCTTCCATAGACCCTGTGTGCGCCAGAGATCAAAAGGAACAACAATAAAGAAAATAAATGATAAATGGCCTGTATTTGTATAGCACTTTTTCTAGTCCCTAAGGACTCCAAAGCGCTTTACACAACCTGTCATCCACCCATTCACACACCGGTGATGGCAAGCTACAGTGTAGCCACAGCCACCCTGCGGCGCACTGACAGAGGCGAGGCTGCCGGACACTGGCGCCAGCGGGCCCTCTGACCACCACCAGTAGGCAACGGGTGAAGTGTCTTGCCCAAGGACACAACGACCGAAACTGTCCAAGCCGGGTCTCGAACCGGCAACCTTCCGATTACAAGGCGAACTCCCAACTCTTGAGCCATGATTGCGAATAAATTCACATTTTCTATTTAATTGTATTTCTTCCTTTTGAGCTATTGTACTTGTTTAAGCCATTTCATTTGTCGTTAATATTTGGCCTACTATAACACATGATTCCAACGTAAATGAAAGTAGATCCCATCTTAACAACGCACTAGACTGCAAACAGCCCAACTAGAAGAATTACAGCTTGCCAAATGCTCTTCTGATAAGTTGAAGCTAACACCGAGGAGTTCTCTACTTGTTTAAACTTTTCAGGGAAGTGTGCGTCTTTCACACAACTAAGTGCAGAAATTCTGCTCACAACTTTCACCTGAAAAGTCAGAAACTGCCAACAGCATCCCCCTACTACTACCTGCAAGAGCTGGAGTCTGTTTCCGGGTGGTTGTTGTTCTCCTCGTTGCATGCTGCTGCCGCCACCGCTGCTGTCGCCGCCGCCGCCTCCTCCTCCTCAACCCCGGGGGGCTCGGACACCAGCTGGGGTGCAGGGGCCTCCCCGGGGGGCTCCATGCTCGTCACGGGGCGAGAGCGACGTTGAGGCGGCGGGGAGACCCAGGACAGCGCTGCGGAGGAGCTTCGGCACTCTGGCTGGCTGAACGAGCGGGGACAGGCGCTCCCCGTCGCTCCAGCTGCCGCTCCTCCCGGACCGCCCCGACTCCCAGCCGGATCAGCAAACTTTCTGCTGCTGCCGCTGCCGTTACACAGGTTAGACCCAGCGCTGCCACTGGCCACCAGACCGCCGTGACTCCCCGCACTGGGGTTTACGCTGTTTGAATTCGAGTTGCTAGAGCCGCTAACTGAGGGTCCGTCTCCGGAGCTGCCGCCCGCTCTCCTGCCGGGGAAGTAGTCTCCTAGCGGCGGGGAGTGAGGCGGAGGGACCGCGGGGTGACCGAACCACCTCCATCGGATTCTCAGGATCTGCTTCACATCGAACTCCTTCCGCGAGGAAGAGCCCGAGCCGCTACTCGACATTCCAGGGCTCGACACGAGGAAATGGCGGGGAAGATCCCGTGCCGCTCTGCCGTTAAAACTGTACACTGCACTGCACGCGCGTCTCTCCTGGCAACCGCACGCCCGGTAACCGCGACTGGAGGAGTGAGCTGAATATAGCGGAGTATACAGACACACAAAGAGAGAGAGGGAGAGAGGAGGAGGAGATCTACTCTTAAGAGCCAGAGCATTTCAAGTAACCACAAACATCTGCCACAAGGACACGTTCATGTCACAGCTCTGCCAAATGACACAGAGCTGAAAGAGAGTGGACCATCACCATCACCGTCTTTTCCCCCGTCATTACTCAACAGACCAGACAATCAGTCGATATTAATTAATAGGAGATGGAAGCCAGCAGACAGGCAGTTTGTTGTGCGCGCTGAGGTCGATTAGTCGATCAAAATGAAAATAACGACCAACTAGGGCTGCTGCTAACTGTTTTCAGGATCGATAAAGTAATTTTTGGTTCTATCGATCAATCCCAGACCACTCTGGAAAATGTAAGAAGTCCGTGAAAAATGTGAAATTGCTTGTTTACTAAAAGGATGCAACCTTCAAAGCTGAAAAAAAGAAAAAGTGCTGTTTCACTTGGTGCCTGAGGCTGCAACCGAAAGTCAGTCCCCACGGGCAGCCATGTTAAAATGTCTAACGGTACAGCCTTAAAATGCATGTTTACAACCTGCTGCAAAATACAGAGTTGGCAGAGTGAACATTTTGTTGTTGCTCTTTGATACTACTTCAAAAAATTCTTACAACTTAAAACTTTTTTAGCTTTAAAAAGTATTAATGGGGGTATTTGACCTAACTCACGTTGCACTTTTATTTAAAAAAAAACACAAGAGGAGAGGCAATACTGTCAAACTGTTGCAGTTTGGCTTGCACTCACACATGCACAAGTCCCCAAATCACAGGTTAAAAACCAAACTCCACAGTCACACCCTGTATAATTAATAAACCTGTGCAGTGGGCCACCTTTACAGGCTACAGGGTAAAATCCATAATTACAGTAATAAAAGTGCAAAAATAACTTAAGCTGGAAGTAAAGCAGGAGAGATTGGGGGTGGCTGTAGTGCAGAAGGTAGACCAGGTCAGCCACTAGTCGGAAGGTTGGTGTTTCAGTACCTGGCTGCCGTAGCCCTTGTGCCAAAGTAACCTTGGGCACGATACTGAACCCTGAGGTGTTCTCTGATGCCTTGATTGGAGTGTGAATGTTAGATAAAAGCACTTAATGAACTTAGATATAGGCATGTTGTGTAAAGCGCTTTGAGTGTTTAGATAGAGTAGAAAAGTGCTGTTTAAGAACTTTTTGCCATGTTTTCCCCCAAAGTACAAAAAACGATCGACTGTTAGTGCAGAATAGCCTCAACAAATTAATATTAATTGTAGCAGAATCGTGCTTTCCAACTACCTATAAAAGCTAAAGAATAACCTCTTTTTAGCTCCAAAGAGATGTGAGGGGTACCCATAGTCTTACCTGCACAGGCCCATACGCTCCAACTCAGCTTCCTCCTCATGTGGCCAAGAACTAAGCTACTATTAACCAAATAATTACCTTGAGCTTGAGCTGCAGTAACATATTGATGTGGGTATTAAATTTCTTCATTAACAAACTGTATGACTTCATTCTATGCATAGCTGCTTTCTTCTTCTTCATATTTTGGCTGCTCCCTTTAGACGTTGCCACAGTGAAACACCCCATCCCTAGCATCCTCATCTCTCTGCCTTCTCTACATCCACAAATCTTATCCGTGGTATTCCTCTTTTTCCAACTTCTTCCAATTTCCAACATCCTTTGTCCGGTGTATCCTGTATCCCTCCTCTGCACATGGAGGACCATGTCAGCCGTTTCTCCAAAGTGTCCATCTGATACACTCATTTCTAATACTGCACCATCCTGGTCAACGTCAATAAAAATCTTAGCACCTCCTGCTCCACCTTTTTCTTTCTTTGTGTCCAAACCATATATCACAGTAGGCCTCACTGCCATCTTATAAACTTTCCCTTTCACTCTTGCTACTTTTCTTCTGTCATAAATGCAGTGTTGGGACTAACGCGTTATTAAGTAACGCGTTACAGTAACTACGTTATTATTGTGGTAACGAGCACGGTAACTAGTTATTATGCCAAAACCAGGAACGCGTTACTCGTTACTGGGATTTAGATTGGCTCATTATTCGTTACTTCGTGTGGTGGCTATCGCAGAGCTTCCACAGATTCAATAACAATAGCAAGTGGTGGAGGCCAGCAGGTGGATGAAGGAAAAGGGAGGCAAGAGGAGAGACCCGAAGCGGCCGCTGGGCCGAGAGTGTCAGGTGAACTGAACTTCAGGTAAGAAGTTATAACCTGCAGTCCACCTGGGTCAGATATGAACCAAGTTTAGGTGGAGTTTATTTTCGTTATGCTGACTTTTTCGTACTGCGTGCTAGCTAGCATGACGGAGTTTCTATACAGCTGGGTGGTGCTATGCTACTGATGTTGAACTTTATTTTGTTCATAAGTTTAATTATTAGAGTTGCCAACCGTCCCGTAAAAAACAATTCCGTATTCTGGTATTCAGAGAAAATATTACGCGTTTCTTATTGAGGTGAAAAGGAACAGTTTGTCCCGGACTTCAGCTACAATGAAAAAGACACAAAGCTGGAGTTATTCTGTGTTTACGCTGCACAGCTGCCTCTTCTTCTCTCATCCTCTCCCTCTCCTGTTTCTACTTCAATCATGAAACTGATCAATGATCAGCTGATCGGCTTTTCTCTCTTGTTTATTTATCGTCTGCTTTGCGCCAGAAAGAGGAAACCAGTGGATGTCGCGGTAAACAACAGCAGCACTTTTAAGCTTGATCAGCTGTTGTTAGAATTTATTTAATATTAATTTCTAGTATCAGCTGATGTTGGCTGGAGCCACAGCTGTAAAGCTGCTGGTCATGATATCGGTTTGGTTATGTGATGAGAGTGAAACATGAAGATGAAACCAGGAGATGTCCTTACTGAATCATCAGAGCTGTGATGGAGAAACAGGTTTACCTTTTAGTTAACATGAATGAGTTGAAGGGAAGTTATGAACTGTTTCTGAGAGACAAATAAAACCAGGATCCTTTTCTAAGTAGCTGACAGCTGGTAACTGTGCAGGGGCGGATCTAGCAAAGTGTTGCCAGGGGTCCATGTAGGGCATTAAAAGGGAAAGGGGGGCACAAGGAAATACTTTCTTATTCTCATTTAAAATGTCTCACTTTTTAAAGAAAATAACTATCTGAGTCTTACAACAAACGATTTATAGATTGATACATATATACCATCAGAACAGTGTACATCACTGTCACAACAGTGTTTGTTTTCATTCAAAGGCTTTGTCATTTTTCCTATAATGGTGGGCCAGTCTCTAGTCAAAATGCCCAGGACGATTTTTTTGTCCCAGTCCAGCTCTGTATGCAGCTCATCTGCAGTCTGGTGTTACCTACATCTTCCTATTCAGAAGGCAGAATTTCCGAGTTCTGAGTACAATCGAAAGCACCACGACTGCAGTTTTTGCGTTGGATGTAAAAAGCAGGCTAGGATAGAATTAGGCGTGGAATTTCTCTCGTGGAAATGTGCACATTATTTTTTCCTTTCTATTGGTAGGTGGCACAGTGCACTTGTGGCAAGTAAGCAAGCTAGAAAACTGGCAATCTTGCTGGGTATCCAGTTACGGAAGCAACACATTAACAAGAGAATTCTGAGTAAAACCAAAGTTACTTTCCCTAGTAACTAGTTACTCTGAAAGTAACGAGTAACTTGAAGTAACTGAGTTACTTTTGATAGAAGTAACTGAGTTACTTTTGATAGAAGTAACTAGTAATGTAACTAAGTTATTAATTTAAAGTAACTTACCCAACACTGCATAAATCACAAATCATATTCATCTCCACCTGCTCCACCCTACCTGGTCTCTCTTTGTCACCTCTCTTGTCCCCCCAGGTGTATGTCAGTAGAATTCACAGACAACAGTGACCTTTAAGGAACCCGATAACTGCATTTGTGTGTATTTTTAAAGGACTATCTAACAAATTACGGTTCACTGTGTGGTACTTCAGTTTTGCTGAGGGAAATTCTTGTAGTTTTTTTTTTTTTAAAGTCCACGCTAATTAGCTGATATGTGTGTGCGCATTGCACCCACGCAGCTTATGAGTGCAGCTTGCCAACCAAGCTACTGCTCCACCCTTTAATCCACATCTGGCTCCAAAATAAAGCAACAGGGAAACAGCTAAAACCTTCCAAATGTGGAGTTCAGCGGGTGACGCCACAGTTAATTTTGTGATTTTCAAGTAAATGCAACAAACATCCCACTAGTGTGAGGCTGAATTTCACATAGTAACAATTTTGGTATTCACCTTTAAAAAAAAAAAAAGAGCTTTAGTGTTCAGACTCTGGTTGCAACAACAGGGCACGGTTCAGGTTACATAGGATAATTTGTAATAAGTCGTTACAGAGCTGCTAAGAGACAAACAGGTGTCTTTGTAGCTTTCAGTGAACACGAAGGTTTGTGAGGCTGCAGCAATCATTACATGGTAATCAGAGACTCTAAAATGTAATGAGGCGGTGGACACAACCTCTTCATCATCTTCTTACCTTGTCTAATGGTGTTCACTCACTCCTTTCTGCACCCTTATTTCTCTGAGTCGCCGTCCATGTTATTGCCTCTGAACAATCTTACACTTTGTGGAAGCTGGCTGCAATACACTGATGTGATGATTTGTTTCTTACGCAGATACTGAAAATAGCCAGCACTGCCTCAAATCACCACAGCGGGAAGGCCTGAGTTCCTGAGTTTTCCTTGAGAATAAGATTTCACCACACATGCACAATCTTAGACAGACATGTCTCTTGTTTTTGGCCCATGCACATGAGCTTACTCTTCTTCTCTATAAGCCATTACTATCATCCATCCATTACTACGCTCCCTCCTTCACCTCCCCCTTTTCTCTCCATCTGCAATGCAGCAGCTATTCATGGACAATAATGATCTGTGGGAGTGGGCCCTGTGGGAGCCATCCCATGCAGACACACTCGGGGCACCCGGCGGCCCAGCCAGGCAGAACCTTCTTCCCTTCCCGCAGTAACCCCGGGACGACCACAGGATGTGCCAGAGCCAGAGAGCCGGAACACCTTATGTTCTGGATGGAGTCCCACCAACAGGAGGGGAGGGATGCTTTAGGAGTCCCACTCTAGCAAAAATCAATAAGTCAAACAGCTGAGGTCAGTTTGTGAATTACACAGATGGGAGATGTGTTACTCATAGATTGGCCCTGCAGAGCAACAGCCAGTCGGAGAGATTCATTCTTTCCATAAATAAATGACTGAGAGGAGCAGTTTAATACGGCCGATTTAACTTTCACCGCTTTTGTTTGCCAGGTTCTGAGAAACAGGGCTTTTCTTCAGCTTCAGGATGTGCTGATGACTAAGTGCAGGACCACCCTGCTGCTTTATCCGATCAATACTACAAAGTCAATACAAACGCACACAGACACAGGCACATAGAACACACACACATAAACCAAGGCTTTGAGGAAGCATGAAACCAGCAGCAGCATCATTATTAAAGCAAAGAAGTAACAAAAAGTCAAGGAAGCGAGAATGATTTCACAGTGACACATCATACTCCTTTAGAAGGAAACACTTTAACTTGTTAGAGACACTGGACTTATTTATACATGCACTCGCCAGCCACTTTATTAGTTACACCTGTTTAACGGATTACAATGCAAATATCTAATCAGCCAATCACATGGCAGCAACTCAGTGCATTTAGGCATGTGGACAGGGTCAAGAACACCTGCTGAAGTTCAAACTGAGCATCAGAATTGGGAGGAAAGGTGTTTTAAGTGACTTTTAACATGGCAGATGTGCTTCTCTGAGCATTTCTGAAACTGCTTATTTACTGTGATGATCCCACACAACCGTCTCCCCAATGGAAAAGAGAAAGTATCCAGTGAGCAGCAATTCTCTGGGAGAAAATAAATGCCTTGTTAATGCCAGAGATCTGAAAAGAATGGCCAGCTTCCTTTGAGGTGATAGGAAAGCAAAAATAACTCAAATTACCTCTGGTTACAGCCAAAGCATGCAGAAGAGCATTTGTGAATGCACAACATGTTGAACCATGAAGCAGGTGGATTACAACAGCAGAAGACCACACCAGGAGGCCACTCCTGTCAGCTAAGAATAGGAAACTTAGGTTAAAATGCAGATGGGATCAACAACATTGGGCAATAGAAAATTGGAAAAATGTGGCTTGGTCTGAAGGGCCTTGACATTTGGATAGGTTCAGGTGCTTTGTGGCTTAGACTGCTACTGGATGTGTAATGGTGTGGGGGGTATTATCTTGATACACTTTTCAATACTAACTGAGCATTGTGTAAACACCACAGCCTATCTGTCTGATAGCCCCATGTCACAAAGCTTAAATCATCTGAAACTGGTTGTTTGAACATAGCAATTAATTCACGCTGCTCAAATGGCCTCCAACATCCAAAAAGCACCTCTACGATGTGTTAGAATGAAAAATTCACAACAAATGTGCAGCATGTGTGATGCCATCATGTTAATATGGACCAAAATCTCTGAGGAATGTTTGCAGCATCTTGTTGAATGTATACCTCAAAGAATGAAAGCAGTTTTGAAGAAAAAAGGGAGTCCAACTTAGTATAAAAACACATATTTCACATGTGCAAAAGAGCTAAACAACCTTAATTTAAATCTATCGGCATTATTCTGCTTTCTGGAGACCATTCTCCAGGCTGAGAGACCACAAGGCATAACACATATAAAGGCAGGTGCAGTGAAGGGCTGCAAAGATGTATAATACAATAATAGTTCCTTTGATTTCATGTGACTTTCCAATTACCACTGAGTCTGTGCAATTTCCCCACAGTGAGAGAAATTTATCACATAACATCTATGTATGCATGAGCACAAATCCTGAGATTTCCAGTACAAATCTGTCATTTAACTGGTGGGGTTGTAAATAATGTGATCTTTTATTAAAATTAAAGTTATGCTGTGTTTAGACCATAGAAACTGAAAATGGATGTGTTTTTTGAAAAGTGAAACCAACATGGAAGTCCTGTGATTGCACAAAGGTTTGTGAGACAAAAACCCACGACTCCCACAGCAAACATTTCCTGATCAGGCGAGTCGCTTGTTTCAGGTCATACTGAATAAAATACCAAGTTCATTTTGTAAAGCGGTCGTTATTAAGAGCCAGAGATTTCAGCACTGGCCCCTTTTTTGTCTCTTCCGGTTTCAAAACAACGAGATGGTGATAACACTCAGCTTCACTAACCAGTGAGTGATGTCACAGTGGCTCTGTCCGTCTCTTATACTGTCTATGGTTTCGCCTCCTTGTAATTGTGTGAATGCTCAGGGGTATTTTTTTTTTAGATTAAAGCCCACTTATTCTGTTAAAAAGGGCCTTCAAGCAGCGCTGCATTAATAACAGTTACACTTCTGTTTTTAATTCACCTCGTTGGCTCATGAACACTTCCAAAAAACATTTTTCATTTCACCATCCACAGATTCAAGATCAAAGTATACAAAGAAGAAAAAAAAATATGAACAAGATCCAGAAATGCCTTTTCTTCTCCTAAAATCACTTAAAATGGACTAAGAAGAAATGGAAAACTGTCTTTTGGTCTGAATGAACTAAACTTGCAATACTCTGAGGAAATGATGAGCATAGGGGCAACATCTGGCTTGTTTTACCACACAGCTCAAAAGCCAGCATCTGTGATACAATTAGGTTGCATTAATGCACGTGTCTTAAGAAACCTTCATATCTGAAGTGAACTTTAATACTAAATGATACACACGTGCATATGGTGCAGTCTAGCAGTTGTCCTACTTTTCAGACCTGTCCCCTCCTGGTGATGTACGGAGCATTAGGAAATGAAAAAGGCTTTGCCAAGACACCAGTCTCCTCACTTCCCAATAAGCTACAGATCATCTTAAGAAAAGATGAGGTGAAACAACACAGGAGTCGGTATAAAATGTCTTTGAAATGTCTTGGTGGCATTAAATTCAAAATGACCACACATGTTAGAAACAAACAAACAAAAATAAGAACAGTTACAACATATATTTGATATTTGATACGGCATCCTAGAATTACTTTCAATTAAATGAGTTTCAATGATTACATTCGACTGTACACATACAGTCTGTGTTTGACTTACTGTTTTTTGTTGTTAAAATGGCAGCTAAGTTAATAATTTACATACCCATCTTGCACATTGATTTACTCTCGTAACTCCTAACTGAACATAAATTCTGCATCAGCATCAATTTGGCTGTGTTCCCTCTTGCGAGTGGATTCCTCCCAGACATGAGTGGTTATATATTTACATCAGCTTGTGTTCTGGGAACCGAGAATAGATTTCACATTTCATTTATGTGCTGTTGAGTTTAAGAGACCCTGTATTAAAGGGTTATCTGGATAACTTTATAATCCTGCCTTCTCTCTCCCACTGAGCCCTCCTCACAACTATAAAAAACCCCAACAACTAAGGAGTCAGAGAGCAAACCAATGCATTTCTGTGCTACTCACGGTGGAAATGCACTCCTGTTAATGGGGGAGGCTGGGAATGGGGCTCAGAGGGGGAATGAAACAGAGGAATGACGGGTCATTCGGCTCTGGTCTCCTTCAGTTGGATCTAATCATTGGTCACTTGGCAGAAGCCTCCTTGAGCGGCCTACTGTTATTGGTCTCCTGGCTGTGGTAGTCCAAGGCTATCACTCACAACTCTCTAGCGCAACTTTATGGCTCTACAACAACATACACAAACACACACACCCACACCCAAGAAAATGACACCGTGAAAGTCCCTTCACACACACTCCTCCCTTGATAAGCTTCCTGTTTATGTGCATTCACGCATGCATGCATACTGTCATGGTACTGGGTCTGGTGTTCAAAACAGTGTTAATGTTTTAATTATTAATATTCTGTAATTTAGTGGTCGCGTCTCAGTCTGTGTCTCATGTTTCCCGTTTTATTTTGATAGTGCCTCAGCTGGTGTTAGAGTGTTCAGTTTTGCTTCCTCTCAGTCTTGTGTGTGTGCGATTAGTCCCAGCTGTGCTTCCCTCCTGGTCCTCATCCCCTCATTACCCTTCTGTGTATTTAGTGCTCAGTCTTCCACTGTCTGTTGTTGGGTTGTCTGTTTACCTCCCTCATGTTTCCTAAGTCCCAAGTTTCTGTATTGTGTTTCTATGCACCTCATGTCTTTATGTTTAGCGTTCCCCAGTTTAGGCTTTTGTTAGTTTATCACAGCCTCCCATCGCCTTTTGTTTGTAGTGTTTTGTGGAGCCCAAAATAAAGGCTCTATTTTTGTTAATATCCACCTCCATCTGCATTCGGGTCCACGTTCTCTTCACTCCACGTCGTCCGCCACTGCAGACGTGACACATGCACTAACATACAGCTGGTAAATACAAATTGTAGCACACCATCTGATTCATGCACATGTACTTCATAAATATTCAGCTACGCACTCTCAAAGTCACATAAATACAAACACAGAGTCAAATAAAAATAGGTAGCAGCATCGAGGGAAAGCTGTCGTAAAAGATTTTATAGGGCCAGAAAGTGAAACATTATCTGTCTGGCCTTGCTGTGATGATCAGCTCATCTCTCATGACTGATGTTCATCCTCCAAAGGGCCTCTTCCAATCTCTGTCTTTACTTATTCCCTCTTCCTCTTTCCACTTCTTCTTTTCTTCCCTACGGTTGGCTCCGTTTCGAAAAATCTCTACTTACCCCCTTTGTTTTCCTTCCCACCCACACTCTCTGCTTTTCTCCACAATCTCCTGAGGAAATTGAGGTTGTTGCATCCCTGCTATTATACTTCGCTCGTGTCTGTGTGTGTGTGTGTGTGTGTGTGTGTGTGTGTAATGGCGGGACTCTGGTGCTGATTCCCTGAGGTGTGAACCTCCAGGGATGTCACTACAAAAGCTATTGTTCCATATAGGCATACACCCATCAAGACTTGTTTTCAAAATACGCGGAGCATAAAGCTCTGAAGATGAGCTATACGCCACCTATAGATTCAGCATGCATACACATGACAACCAAACAGTGTACTTTCATTCAAGTCACGACCACTGCATCATACACAGGCATTAACACTGCCAGCTTTGGTCTGTTGTGTTGCTTGGTACTGTAGCTGCAGGCGAGTCCGTCCTTGAGACTCAAAGCAGGCTCAGACCGGCCAAGCAAATAATTACCTCTCCACATTGCCACACCAGCAGCACCCGCCCATCACATGAATGAGGCAGGGAGTGTGTGTGTGTGAGAGAGAGAGACACACAGAGAGAGGAAGATTGCAATTAAATTCATCTGGAGGCACAGCATTTAATATAATTGAACAGAAAATAATTTCACACCGACTAAAGGATTTACAAGGCAGAAGGATTTTGGAATGTGAGTGAGTGTGTGTGTGTGTGTGTGTGTGTGTGTGTGTGTGTGTGTGTACTCTAAGTCTGTTAATTCAACTCAAAAACTGTAATTCAAAGGTTGAGTAGCATCTTACTGTACATTATCCATCCATTTCATCTTCCTAACTGCTTATCCAGTTCAAGGACAGCCTATCCCATCCATCACTGTGTACAGCCCGGGCAGGTCGCCAATCTATCTCATGCCTGAACCAGAGAGACAGACAGCCACTCACAACTAGCATCAACCTGTTAACCTAACATGCATGTCTTTGGACTGTGGGATTAAGCCAGAGCACCCAGGGAACATGCAAACTCCACACAGATGGGCCCCATAAGAACGCTGGAATTTTCTGGCATGATTTTGTACCTTTTATACCTAGTTTCCTCATGACTCTGGGGTTTCCCTCACATGGGGAAAGTCAGAAATGCTGATCACATGGTGTTAGTTGAAAACTCCAGTTTTATAGACAGCGACCTTTGCAAACACTGATGCAAACACCAATGATTGCTTCCTGAGTGGAACAGTCATGTGATATTGTTTTTGTTGTAAATGTGGCATTTTTTGACAGACGTTTACAGGAAGTTTGACACATGACCTCTTTCATCATGGGAGGATTTTAATGAACAAAAAACAGATTGACCGCTGAATTTATGGGATGTTTCTGAGAATAACCACCAACATTTCGAAACAACCTCTAATTTTGTTGCTCAGCTCGTTATTTTGAGATCTGAAAGTGACAACTCAATTCTCAATTTAAAGTAAAAGCTTTGCCTTTTGAAACTTGTTGGTTTCAGGTTAAGTCACAATTTTTACTTTGCATGCAAACATTCTCTGTTTCTGGTTTGAGTTGCACTTTTCCGGTCAGCGAGCGTTTTCAGGCAAGCCGGTCTGTTCCGCTCAAAAAACTGGTGACCGTGACAACCTGCTAGTGGGTCAATGGGAGTACAGCTTTTTCCATACTGAACAGAGATTGGCAACTGGTCTCTAGTCCTGTGCGACTGAGGCCTTATGGAAAGTATTGCAAGTTTACTTTCATAGCCCCATAATTTATTTCTCAGCCTGTGCTGACTCAAGTGAAGTCACTGGAAGCAATTTATTTGGCTTTCATGCAGCTCCCTCCTAAGCATCAACAGTCTTCGTCCAACTTTTTAGCAGAAGCAATAACTCTTACATCTGTAAACAGACATCATCGTGCAAAATTGATGGAGTTGCCCTTTAAAGTTTTAGTTAATGGGATGGGGAATACATTCTGCCATAGAGAGCCCTCACAAGCATGGAAGCACAACGCATATGTGTGTATCTAATTTGAATAAAACGCAGACCACCTTCAGCTGGTAATTTACCTCTTATCCCCTATCACATCAGTCAATAACACAACCGCACACATCAAGGATACTTTTCTCTGTGCGTGTGTGTGTGTGTGTGTGTGTTGCTCTCTATCTGGATTCAGGATGTGTGTCGGAGCTCCAGATGGACTTTGTTGTCCCAGTTTCCCGACACGTAACTAACAGGAAGGATGAAAGAATGAAAGAAACTCACCATCAGATTCAGATGCCTCGCTTTGCTGCTCCTTCCTTCACAACTTTCTCTTTTTTGATTCCCCCTCCCCCCATCACATTACTGTTATCGGAGAGAATACATGCAACAAAATTCATGAGCAGTGTTGCTTCAGTCCATGGTTGATTTCTTTTCATGCTTCCTTTTCATTTCTATTCCTCTGTAATCTCGCTCTGTAATATCCTCCCTTGTCCATTTACTGATACCCTCCTTCACTTCATTCCCATCCATTAGGCTTGTTCTCTAATTTCTTTGCCAGCCTCCACCTTCAAGAGACAGAATAATGGTTTGAGAAGGCCAGTATTAATTATGTGTGTCTCATGTGTGACTAATACAAGTTTCTGAGTGCAGATACAGTAGATTGTAATGAGTGGGAGTAAAAGAAAGAAAGAAAGACAGGCAGCAAGAAAATGAGCAAATGCCTGTGTGATCTGAGACATGGAAACTCAGCAGGCATGGATCAAAACACCCAAAAGGCCCACAATTACATCTATGCCTTGCGCTGACAGAGGGACACACAGACACACACACACACACACACACACACGTACACACACATACACACTCTTTCTGATCTTGTATCGGAGCAAAACCTTACATCCTGCTCCCTCTGCACTGAGCGAGACTTTGACACACTTTTACTGACATCCTTTATTAACACAGTGT
>NW_005187508.1:1412416-1414959 GCF_000239375.1 Pundamilia nyererei
ACACACACACACACACACACACACACACACACACACACACACACGCACGCACACACAAGGGCTTTAGACTGCCCAAGTGTGAACCAAACTGTCCAATTACTTTGATCCATGCCTGTTGCTGTGGGAAGAGAAAATAGTTTCTCCCCTTTTGCCTTAAAGCATATTACCTAGGTATACACATGCACTCACCGCACACACACACTCCTACGCACATTTATACACAAACAGAACATAATGGCTTTGGTCTGGCTTGCCAGATCTGGTTCCCCTAATTGCCTGAGAGGATGGAGAGCAGAAAATCAGGGAGGGAAATGCAAACTGCAAAATTTAACCACATTTGTTGAGTGGTGCATCTGTTTAACAACTCCAGAGGAGCAGCAGCAGCAGGAGGAGGATGGAACCAGCTGTGGCTGAAAAACAATGGCTCCTGGCTCTCATTCAATCTAATCAAAATCCTTGTTATATCAAACCGAACACACAACCATGTATTTTGTGAGCAGAGGCAGCCACTCATGTGTCAAGGCCCAACGTGGCATTCGTGTGTGTTCCTGAAGTTAAACTTTGCTGCTGCAGGACAAACAGAAGTTTATGAGCCCCTATGAGATTACACCCTCCCCCAATAAACCCCACTGTGCCCTCCATCAGTCAAAAATGCAGTGAGTGTAAACTGTGTCCTTCAAACAATATTTTCACAGTCTTTCAGTAACGTACAAGTTATCGAGTACATCACAGCAGAATTACACAAAAACTGGGTTGAAAATCAGTGGCAGCAGGACTTTTTTGGTTCAAATAGTCAGTATGTGTGGAGGAGGTCAGGAGAGGGGCACACCAGTGAGTGTCTAGAGTCATTTGTAAGAAACGGTGGAGGCTCTGTCATAGTTTGTAGCTACATTTCAGCCAGTGGTGTTGGGAATACTGTTGAAACTTTTGACAAGCAGCTGATTGACAACAACTTCCCTTTTCAGCATGAGAGTGATCCCAAACACCCTGCCAATTCAGTTTAAATATTCCTGGTCTCTCTCCCCAGAGCCCAGACCTGAAACCACGTGGGATCATCTTGACAGAGACAAGAACAAAAAACATCAAAAGAAGAGCTTTGAATGTCCTTCAAGAAGCCTGGAGAACTATTCCTGAAGACTACTTAAAGAAATCACAAGAAAGCTGCCTAAGAGAGTTCAATCAATCAATCGATCCATCAATCCTTTATTGGTACACATTGCGTGTTATGTGTAGTTACACATACACGTTACATGTTACACGTACAGTTGCCTGCAGTGAAAATTGGACCCTTTCTGACCATACGTACATAGCACAAACATCACATTGGGAAGACAGGCCAGAGAGAGGTTGAATGGTAAGAAAAACAATGAAAATTTGAAATGTGAAATGTGCGACTCTGCACATGTTTAAATAAATCCCATTTTCCTAACAAAATATAAAGAATGAATGGCAGCTCAAGTATTTTGCACAGTACAGTAACCAGTAAGAATCTGTTATTGTTTAAGAAAAGACTGTAGTGTACTGTTGCATAAAACAATCAACTTAAACTCTGCATAAACCTAACAATATTCATTAGTGTAAAGTTATTGTAGCTCATCAGAGAAAACAGTTGTTTACACACATGCAGCCTCCGTTAAAGTATCAATAGACTTATTCCGATTTTTCACCTCAAGCTCAATTAAAATAATACTAATATTACATTATTCTGTTTTGTTTTCCTTCTAGGAAGTTGGGACTGGACCGAGATGGCCAGAGGGCTGGTTCTGACCCTCAGGCCGTATTTTCTTTTTCTGATACATTTATTTATTTGATTACTTCAATTATTATTTAGATGAAATTTTAATATCCTTGTAAAGTTGTTATTCTTTATTAAGACCTTTCTTTTTTAAATTAAAAATACAAACTGAAGTCTTTTTCTGGGGGGGGCACTGCTGACCTTTACCCAGTGATCTTTAATTTATTAATTGGTTAAAAAATGAATGGATGGATGGAAGCTACTATGCAGCTGCCTATTGTTGATATCCATAGACATGGAAACACATTCACACTGATTTAGAGTCATTGGTGGAAATGATGTAATGAGATCCCTAAAATGCAGCAAATGTTTGCTATGAAACCAAAACAATGAGCTAAAAGAAGTTAAAATGCTCCCCAGGGCGTAGAGCAGAGTCATGGGATCATTTTCCACACGTTTTACATCACACCTAATAAATATGATATAATATAATATACTTTGGGTAGGAAGTAATTGGTTAGAGCACCTTTATTCAGGAATGGGGAGGAGAGAAGGTGAAAAGTTAAAGACAGCAGCCATTAGCACAGAAAAAGATGGCACAATTAGATTTTATGGATCAGCACTGTACAGTTATGCTAAGTAGGTGTTGCCTGATAGATTCGGAAGGACTCAGCAGATAAAGAAAGTACGCTAATAATCGCCCCACTGCTGCTCTGGAGTCAGAACTTTTCAGTGCATGAATCTCATATTGACATAAATTACTAGTTTGCTGGCAAAATACCACAAGTGATGCCTAATCCTCCTCTCT
>NW_005187508.1:1415004-1454059 GCF_000239375.1 Pundamilia nyererei
GTGTGTGTGTATACAGGCATGTGTCAGGCTGTTTGCTGCTCTTAAAAGTGCTTAGGCATAAAGTTTGCAGCTGCACACACCAGGAGATAATACACATCCTGAATAATTGATAGAAATGAAAACAGCTCTATTTTTTCTTGATGCACTCTTTCTCTGTCTCTAACCATCTCTCATCTTATCTTGCTTCCTTTCTTTCTGCCCTCGCCACCCATTTGGCAGTTTAACAGCTCTTTAATGACAACAACACTTAAATGGTCCCTCTTTGGTAGTTTTGTAAAACACACGCACACAAACACACAGATTCACCAGCAAATAGCCTCTATTCTGAGGTACGAGGAGGGGGCGTATTTGCTCTCATGCAGTCAGACATCAGTGCAAGTCAGGTGGCAGGTGTGGAGGATTGGAAAGCGCTTGCTGTGCAATCCATCAAAACTGTCCCTTTGTCACTCTTTCCTTTTCCTCTCTCATGCTCCATAGCTCTCTTTTTAAAAAATTTCCCTGCTGACATTTTTTCCCCCCATTTCTGTTCATCACATTTGTCTCGGTGTTATTTTGCCTTTCTTTTGCTCCTGCATGCTGTGGTCCCTTTTGTTACCTGTTCACTCGCTTCCTAAATGGGCACAGAAAGGAAATCAGAAAGCACCGGGGAGAGAGGAAAGGGAAGACAGGGTGCATTTACGGCCAAATAAAGAGCAGGCCTTAATAATTTACTGCCCTCCGCAGCCACTAGCCAATCACAGGCCATTGCAAGGATAGAAATGAGAGAGAAAGGGAGAGAACGAGTGAGAACAAGTGAGAGTGCGATGAGGAAATCAGACAAGCAGGGGCTGCTTCGTATTAAACATCCCTCCATGCTGTGATGAATTATTTGAGGTGATGTATGCTCTGAAAGCTTTGAAACGGTCACCATTGAAAAATGTCACGAAAACTGAGACGGCAGTCCAGTTTTTAAAAAAAAAGACATCTTCAAGGATAAAATGCAAGCTCTTCCAACAAAATGATCCACACATGCATTCAAAAAAGTTAAAAAAAAAATTCAGGAGCTAAATATTGTGTGACTCACAGCAAACAAATATTTCCACTGACCCACTGTAAGATTTCAAATCCATTATAAAGTTCATCAAAGCTTTTTGATTTTAAATTTAAATCCTACTCCTGCACAGATCTTTTAGCCTCTCTGCATTTCGCGCATATACTTCATATAATTATATTATAATGATTTAACTCTGCAGGAGCTGCATACAGTAGGTTGGCCCTAATGTGCTAGTGTCTCCTCTGGGAGGTGGTCTCAGATTACTGCTCTTACTATAATGGATACAAGCTTCAGTGTAAACCTTAACCTAACTACAATTTTGCTCAGGAGAAGACAGAAATCAATTTGTGGCTGCAAAGAAAATAATTAAGGACATCTGTTCCCCCCAAATGAGACAAACAATCCTCACGTAGAGTTAACAAACATGCACACACCATTTCACGTGAACACTTAGAGGGCTGCTACTGTACGCTTTCTGCTCATGGTGTGAAAGAAATAGACAGATAGTGCCTTAGAAGCATTTTTAGCTGTTGGATTAGGCAGTGCTCTATTCAGCAAGTGCTCGAATTGGTCAGTGTGAGGAAGGTCACCTTCCCCCCCTACCAATCATTGATCCATAAACCTGTGAGACAGCAGAGATACCAACAGGAGAGAAAGAGAGAAACAGACAAAAGGTGAAATGGAAGAAATAAAAGGTAATCGGTGAGTACTGTATCTCACATCGGTTGCTGATGGAGTAAAGTCTTGGTGGCTTCGGTAATTGAATGTTAGCCTAATCTAAAGCCAATCAGTCTAATAGTGCTCAATCAGCCAGTCGACACCTGATCAATTCTGGATCCAATTCTCACTTAGTGAGCGGTGTTTGAAAGTGATGCATGTGTGTTTTGCTTTTTCTGTTCTTAAAGAAAATAAATAAAAAAAAGGAAAGAGAAGAAGAAGAAGAAGCAAGCACGATGCACTTATACTGCTGTCAGAATTATTACACCTGTATCAACAGCATGGTGCAGATTTTTATTCAAGCACATAAATGTAGCATCGTAGTTTTTTAAGCAAAATGGGTCATGGCATGCATCCAGCCATCCATACGGCCAGTGTTGTGCAAGAGAAAACAAACTCCTGCAGAACAATGTTTGTCTCAGGTACGCTGCTGGACTAAAACTAAGCACTGATATGTGCTGAACAAGCTAGTTAACTGCACTGGTGCATCTTCTTCAGCCAGCTCCATAAAGCGGCTCATTTGCAAACACTGTTTTGGTCACTTGTGTGAAGATGTGGGTAGAGTAAGAGTGAAGAAATATGAAATAAAATTACATTTGTGAAATTTAAGCAGGCTTGAGTTGTTACTCTACAGCAGAGGTGGTGCAGGCAAAGAGTCAGAATAGTACAAAATGATGAGAACTGGATTGTTTTTATGTGTCTGTACACACTGTTAATTATTCTATTATAAGCCCTTATAACTGTGGGTGGTACCATCTGCATTTCAAACTGCCAAACTGCAGCATGAAAGCAGACTTAGAATAAGAATGAGTGGGTAGTGAAGAAGGTGAGAGGAACATCAGGCAGGGCTCTTGTTGGATAGTGTGACTAAGCATTAATCAGCGGTAGGTGGGATAATTACAGGAGGGATGGGGATGCATTTAGAGCACGTTGACACCGCAGTTTATCACAGGCTAACTGGTCCTCAGTACTTTATATTTCAGCACCAGGGAGCTTTTTGTATGCATCTGGTATATTGATGGGTGAATGAATCAGACTGAATGAACTGATGTGATGGTGGAAGAGCATTTAGGGCGTGCGTGTGTCAGAAGAGAGTCTGGAGATGGGCGATAACAAATGTTAATCAAATCAAAATGGCGGGAATGTTCTCACTGACGTATGATTATAATTTTCTGTGCGCAGAGCGATTACGATTAACAACACACAATTAACCTGCTTTCACTGATTGCTGGGAACAGTGTTTTTTGTGAAGGACAAAAATCATGTGGCAGAAATGTGAGCTCTACCAGCCAGTATCCATAAACATCCGCCTGCTGCTTCTCAGTCACGAATAAAAGGAAATGAGATTTACACTGCTCATGTTTGTCTGAAGTTTAAATGAATGAAGTTTTGTTTTATTTTCACTGTACGAGCTGTATTGTAGGAATAATACGCTGCGGAAAATGCAGACAATTGAAAAAAAACAAAACAGTCAGAGGAGGGAGAGAGCTGTGTGCTCATCTTTTAGAGAGCTCTTCTATCAGGGTACATTTGAAGATCTCTGAAAATAGCAGGGTCATCACTGCAAAAATAACACACACACACACACACACACACACACACACACACACACACACACACACACACACACACACACACACAGATCTAAGAAAGATCACCAACGCACACTGTAGTCTAGACTGTTTTATACACTCAACACACAGTTCTGAATGTCTGGTTTTGACAGTGAAGCCAATGAAAGAATGGGTTATATTTGGTAAAAAAGGAACATTAAACAAATTTTAATTACTTGGAGTAAACCTCTGACAAGAAATCACACCTGAGATTCATCCAATACTTCTCACGCACTAATACCACCACATTACTTCCCACCTTGATTCAGGTGATTTATCAGACATGGTCTGGTGCTCGTTCGAGATCTGTTTCCACAAGTCAGAAAACAGTCTTTGACAAGTTGGCAAGATTTGGAAATTATGTTTTTAACTTATCAAGAAGACTTACATTTTATCAGGTACACCTAGTTAACTACTCTTTAATGCAACAACTATCTGATCAATCCAGTCACATGATAGAAATTCAATACATTTGGCCACCTAGAGATGGTCAAGCTGACCTGCTGAACTTCAAACTGAGCATCACAATGAAAAACAAAGATTATTTAAATGACTTTGAATGTGGCATTGTTGCTGGTGACAGAGAGGCCAGTTGAGCATTTCTAAAACTGGATTTATGGTCCGAAAAGGAGAAAATATCCGGGGAATGGCAGAGGGAAAAAGACTGCTTGTAACTGCTAGGGGGCGGCCTTAATTAACATCTTGTTACAACTAAGATAAGCAGGAAAGCATCTTTGAACACACCACATGTCAAGCCTTGAAGCAGATGACCTTCCGCAGCAGAGGAGTCTGGATATGTAATGCAACGTTCAGACGGTAGGGTCAGAATTTGATGTAAACACCATGAATGTTTGGATACATTCTGCGTTGTATCAATAGATATGGCTGCTGGTGATGTAATGGTGTGAAAGATATTTTCTTAGTACCAACTGAGCCTTATTCAAACACCACAACATACCCAATTATTGTTGGTGACCGTGTCCATCCCTTTATGACCACAGTCTACCTATTTTCTGATTGCTGCTTCCAGCAGGATAAGATGTCATCTTACAAAATTCAAAGAACCTCAAGCTGGTGTTTCAGCATGACACTGAGTTCACTGTACTCAGATGGTCAGCTTAGTCACAGGATTTCTAACCAATAGAAAAACATCATGGATAGGCAGAAATCTGTAGAAACTTTGCGATTTATGGATGAAAATCTTGGATGAATCTTTCCAGCACCTTGTAGAATCTATGCCATGAAGAATTAAAGTAGTTCTGACACCTCATGCTAGGAAAGTGTACCTAATAAAATGGCTCATGGTGTACTTTTATCCCTTTATTAGAGACGTGGCAGCAGAAAAATGACACAGCTAACCTCCCACTCTGTGCCAGCAGGGCACTCTGGCAATGTCTGGCAACCCTCATGAGAAATAAAAGACAAAAATGGTGATGTCACTTATTTAACTTACAAGCAAAGCACTCTTCATTTTGCAGCGATATATTGTTGTAATATTAACTCATGCACTCTGTCTCTTGAGTGAATAAGGCTGTACAGAAAATACCTATTTGTTCATTTAAAATTGGATCAAGTGGACTTAAAATAGAGGCCTCTGAATAAAGACTGATGAATCAAATCCAGCAGTAGATTCTTTATATTTTAGAATAAAGGGCAGTGCATCTATTTTATCTCTGATGTGAAGTGGAAATATAGCAGATATCACTCCGGAGAGGCAGTACAGACATTGGCATCGATCACTGTCTGCTCTTACTAAATGATGTGAATATATGATGCATTTTATTGAGCCTTTATGTTAATGTATTTTATAGCGTTTGCATTGTTTTTATGATACATTTAACTGTGCATTTTTACTGCACAGCCCTGCCTCTGATCCTGCTTATCTGCTCAGAACAGTAAAAGTTGATGGTATGGATTGTGACCAATAAAGCATTGTAAAGTGTTCATGTTAACACATATCAACGTAAAACAAGAGGAGAAAGCTCGTGTTTTTTTCAGTCTCACTTCACAGCGCACAGTTATTAAAAATCCGCTTTGAATTTTCCTTTTTACCTGGCTCTTATACATCAGCCGTGCTGGTGTGCTGCGGCAGAACCGACCATTTGTTGGGGAGGCACGCTTGAAAAAAAGGTGCAATCGGAGCACATTGATTTTTCTTCATGTTAAAAAGCTTTTATTGACATGGCATTTTCTCACCAGAAAGGTTACAGCAGAGGAGAGACGAGAGGGAGGGAGGAGGTGAAACATAAAGACACGCTGCACCAGCACGGCTCAAGAGCTTCTTGTAAATTCACCCCACTTTAGCCCACTTTAGTGGGTGTGCTATCCTTTTGAAAGTGCAAATTATGGCCTCTCCCAACACATACGCATGCCCATGCACAAACACGCAAACACATGTGCCTCTAAAAACCTTGAAATCCTGGCGGACACAGCGAAAGAGGGGGAGAGTGTACTGACTGAGTAAGGCCAGAAAAAAAGATTCAAGGTCATGAATTCGGAGAACAAATGAACATTGTAAAACTGTGATTCAGAAAGACAGGCAGGCAGACAGCTGGGCAGATTACAGCTCAAGGAGGACGGGACTGGAACCTTTCATCACCTTTAAAGATTCACTCATGGTGATAATCTCTTTGTGAAACATCGTAATTTCTCAGTAAAGACTCATAAAGCCTCACAGTGTCTTCGTCTCTGGAGAGCCAGGCGACGCCTGCTGACACAGCTCTAAATCACCATGCTCTCCTCCCTCTTCTCCATCCTCCTCCTCCTCCTGCTCTGTTTTTAATAGAAAAACATGCTCACGACTCATACCTCATTTCCCACCACTTCTCCCTTATTTCTCTCCCTTTAAATATATCTATTTATTTTACCACATCGGTGACTGGGTTGAATACCATCAAAACAATCGGCACACCCTCATCCATTAGCTGCGGTTAAGCCTTCATGCTTTTAATAGAACATGCTTGAAATAGACAGAATACCTGCAGTAACTAAACTTTTGGTTATGTGGAAATCCATCAGCTGCACACCAAATAACTGTAAACATGTTTCAGGCCACCAAGCAAAAACAGTGAATGGAAATTCACTGAAAAGCTCCTTAAAGTGGAAATATGTGTGATTCAGGCATATTAGTTCAGTTTTATCCAGTTCACCGTTTTAGTTTTGTGTTTTACCATGAGAACATTTGCAAACAGCAGCTGTTATTTAGGAGACAGAACATCCTGTCCTCATGTCAGAATGACCCATCACGTCTTTATCAAAATACGTGCCTGTTTATTTCTCTATTAACCATAGATGATGAAGGAACAGTCACCAAAGTTAGAATAAAAGCTCATGTCCATCAACCTAACAGATGTTGAGATGTTTTAGTGTGAACCAGAGCAGCTGACTGACAGACTGTCATTTTCATCCCTGGGCTCGTGTCATTTGGATGGCTAAAAAAGGTGATAGAGATGAGATAGTCTTCTTTCTCTTGAGGTGCCAGATGGTAGATGAGAGGCAACAATGGAAACTTGACACAGTAACTATGTGTAAATTTTGACAGGAGGGGATCCAGAGAGAGGCATTTTTCCTGTCTCATTAAAATGTTGAATTTTACCTAGCTCTATGACTGATGCAAAGTCTAACATGCACCGTGAGCGGAGCAAGTTTAGATTAGATTAGATAATTCTCACTCTTCTTTTCCAGAGAGGAAAATGGCTTCTTTACCCATGCTCGTTTAAAAATGTCAAAAGAAAAATGATGCAGACAGATCAGAGAACAAAGAACAGCTGTGACGATGCCGTAGTGGCATTCATCAAACTTCTGAGAGGACTTTAGTGCAGCTCGCCATGAACCTATACAATGCATACAATGCACATCTCAGAAGACAAGCATGCATCCTTAACCCTGTAAAGCCTGAAACAAAGGTGAGTTCAGAGCCTTTTTAGGGGTGCTTAGCATCCCTAAATGTAATCGTAGCACCTTTAAAAATAAAAGTAGTGACAGTAGTAGACTTCAATCACCTATCCTACTAATTATGTTGCTTTTGAAAGAAACATTGTCATTTGTATCTAATTGAACTGTTGCTCAATTTATGAGGTTATGGAACCCTGATGATGGGATCGACAAAAACTACAATCAAAACTAAAATCTACAAAAGCTGAGCCAGGGACTAAAGCATGAAATAAAATAACAAAACTAAAAACAAAACTTGTTTAAAACTGGAAATGACAGAAATATATATATATTTTTTTGATTTTGATTAAAGAGCCTAAACATGCTGGTGGGTTAACCTTCATAGAAGCATAAAAAAGTGATTTTGATAATTATAAATATTGTTAATTTAGGGCAGCTGTGGCATAAACCTAACACTGGGTGGTGGGCTGATAAATTTATTTCATAGTTTTTTGTGACCCGCCTACCAACTACGAATAAAAATTAGCAGCTGCCGTTTTCATGTATTTTAACAAGTGTCAGGACCCTGCTGAGGTGTCCTTGATTCCCTGCTAAAGAAATAAGTGAAGAAAGAAAATAAATAAATAAATAAATTCTTCTGTAACGTATTGTCTTAAGATCAGAAACAGTTTTTATACACATGAGCACATCAAACAGCATATGAGCTTTAAGCTGTCCTCCTGTTGTACAGGGTGAAAGAGAATCTCTAATCACTGACAGTAATAATGTCTTTGCTTATCTAAAAACATCAGTGTGTCCATTAAAATCAGAGTCAAGTTCAGATATGATGTAGAAGATCATGTATCCTACATCAAATGCCTGTAAGATAACCACCGAGCCAGCCGAGTGGAGCCTGTTCTCACATCGCTTATACCTAAATCCCTAATCTCATCACGCTGTTATATTCCAAGTCTGAACTCTCCACATCAGATTCTCTGTTAAAGCAGAGCTCCAAAAATAGCCTGTACACTGTACCTGTCGAGCGATTCTCGCCTTTGACACTGTCAAAACATGTGACAGGGTGTACGGTTAATGTTCATATATATATACAGCAAATCACTGAGTCTCAAAGATGTGTTTAGTGCTATAAGGGCACCCGTCTTTTCACTCTCTCTCTCGCACACACACACAGACACACTTTTCGCCCGGTCAGCATTTGCACAGCCGTGTGTGTTCATCGTTACAGCCTCTGACTGCAGCGCTAAAAGTGACAGATGTGTCCTGTTAGCTATATGTGACAGACCGTGCAACAAGACAGAGCACTGTGCAACAAATGACCTGTTTGATTGCACACATACATAATAGAAACGATTTGAAGATGAGCCAAAAACTCCAAAGTGCATGTTTATTATAAACAAGATTAAACGTCTAAAGTTCTGCCTGTGATCTCTGGAGGCTGCAGAGTTCATTACAACCCATTAAAAGCTCAAACTATATACTTTTCTTAGTGCCCTTGGTCTTTTCAAACTACATTATATCAGGTGAGTTGTATAAGCTGGTCTAAAGAGCAGAAAAGTGTTAACACGATGATGTCTAAAGCCTCAATTATACTTTCTGGGTTTGTGAGTCAGCTGGAGTCCCAAGTGAAGTAAATTCTCATCAGATGGCGAGCGCAAGTGTCCATGCAGAGGTCAGTGTGCCTGCCTGTTTATTTTTTGTGACCACACTGACTTGTCTGCAGAGGATTTACATCACAATGCACCAACTACACAACCGCTCCAGGAGGCAGACTTCAAGCAGACTTCAAAGAAATGACAACTCAGCCCCTGGGTCTCCACCTGTCTGTATGCCTGTGTCTGCAACAGTCTTACTCTAACCATTGGCATGTGTCAATATATATTGACACACACACACACACACACACACACACACACACACACACACACACACACACACACGTGTGTGTGTGTGTGTGATTCTGGCCACTAGCATCCAAACAACCAGATTAAATACCTACAGTGTAATCACAGTTTAACCATATCTTAAACCATATCTAGTTTTAGTGCAAAACCAGTGAAACGGGAAGTATAAAATGTAGACTGAAAGGTGTTTGTACACCTGGCTTTCCTGTCAGGCCCTCGCTCTCCGTGGACTACCTTCATCCAGCTTTCTGCAAGTCCATCTGCTGCAGCTTCCAACTAATCAACCTCAGAGCAAAAGGTCCAATCAGCGGCCTTTATTCGACAGTTTGCAAGGTTAATACAGATCCACATTCTCCAGAGGAATATTAAAATAAAATAAAAAAAAGGCTAGAAAATGTAAAAATCAAAGCTAGAGTTCATTTTTTAACATGCAAAACTATTCAGTAACATAGTACGGTTCACAGCCTCATGTTTATTTAGTAGTGTTAAACTACCCATGCTTCACCCAAAGCTGATTCATCCATGTTCATCCAAACTGAATACTATCAACACATATTGTTCACTTTGTAAAAGTTTGTACAAGGCACTATCTAGTGATCTATCCATCTAGTTTTCAAGCAAATGTATTTGCAAAAGGCTAGTGGGTATTCCTCAGGTAAGTTGAATATACCCCAGATGTGCATGGTTTGGTTTACAATTGCAGGCAATGCCCTTAATGTGAACCAACTACATGTTAATGTCTCCTTATTTTTTTCTTGCAGTCAGTAAATAGACCCCTTACCAGAACTGAAATGTGTGGGCTGAGTGTTATTTACATCTGAGGGTTTAAACTAGCACATATGTGACAAACTGTCGAAAGTCTCAAACACTGAACAGCATTTTAGTGTGAAGGTGTTAAAGTGATAAACTCAGAAATGTTTAATTTTAACTGCGGGTGTCCAGTTATTATTTATTAGAGTTACAGACATCTCGTCAGCAAAGTGACATTTCCATTAAAGTCATGCTGTTAATAGAGTATATACACATTTTTTTTAAATTAAAAAACAAACAAGCACACAAAGGAATACAAGGTTTTCGCACACAACCATCTCTAGGTTTTAGAGAGACTGGTGTGAAAAAGAGAAAATGTCCAGTGAGCGGCAGTTATCTGGCTGAAAGTGCCTTGTTGATGCAGAGCTCAGAGGAGAAAGACAAGAGTAAATAAAATGACCACTTATTACAACCAAGATATGCAGAAGACCATCTCTGAACACACAACATGTTGGACCTTGAAGCAGACGGGCTACGGCAGCAGAGGACCACACCAGGTGTCACCTGGGTGCTTACAGCACGATAACACACCTCGTCACAAAATTCACATAATCTCAAACTGCTTTCTTCAACATGGCAATGACTTCACTGTACTCCACAGTCACCGGACCTCAGTCTCACTGAGCACCTTTGGGACGTGGCGGAAGAGGAGACTGGCATCACGGATGTGCCACAGACGAATGATGCTGTCATGTTAAAAATGTTTTCTGAAGAATGTTGAATCTCTACCACAAAACATTAAAGCAGTTCAGAAGGTAAAAGGGGGTCTCTTTTGTACATCGCTACCACCTTCCCATGCTGTCAATCTCAATACTGATTAATGTAGTCTTACGTCTGCATGATTTAAATCTGTGCTGTCTGTCATTCTCCCTTTTATACTCTCATTTGTGCAATCCATCTCCTCCCCATGTCCACCTCGCCTAATTCACTCAGAGCTCCACCCAAGTCTTAGTCTTCATCTTCACTATCACCAGCGTCTAGACTCCAGGGGGGGGGTCCTGTCCTAAATCCCATCACTGCTGGAATTCCATTCTGAGATGATGGGGCAGTCTAATCACTGAATGCACTGATTAATTTCTCTATCTAAAGAAATGATATTCTTTCCCCCAAATGATCTCTGCTCACTGAAATATTTTAGCCCTTTTTAAAATTAGGTTTTACTTGCACAAAGACAAATTTTCTGTAATTAATTCTGGAAATCAGGACAATCCCATTGTTTCCACATGGATAATTTACGAGGGTATTTTTCAAGGACACCTCAGCAGGGTCCCGACACTTGCCGACAGCAACAGCTCCTCACACACAAACACAATCACAGATGGTAAATGCATTTTAGCTAAACACTCAAAATATTCAGGAATTCTCAGAATGTAAAGCATTTCTTTTGTTTTTATTGTGCATAAAAGAAAGAAGGTGATTTTTTTTTAAGTTTTGGCTTCTGCCCCCCTCTCTAAGCTACTGACTGAGCCCTGAGAGAGGCAAGCCGCTGTGGAGTGGAGATAAGGCTACACCTGCCAGCCAAGCTCATCACTGTGTTTGTGGTTTTGAGTGTGTGTTTGTCTAAGCCTCTTTCCGTGTGTGTCTGTGTATGTTCCAGTCCCAGGGTTGAAAAGATAAGTGGCTCTAAGGAACCCGAGTGTAAAATCTCAGCTACACCGAACCCCAACAGAGATGAAGTGAGACAGCACAAAATGAAAAATACATATTCCTTTCAGAGTGGATTAAACTATAAAAAGATAGGCAGAAAGGTCATTTCCTCCTCAAAAGCAGCCAAAATACCTTCCAGCTCCCAGACATGTAGCCACATCACTGAAGAGTGAAGCCACAGCAGAGACCTGTGGATATGTTCTCACACTTATCTTATATTTACAACTAATTAGTGGTTTAATTAAAATATACAATAATGCTCAAAAGTCTATGATCAAAAGAAATCTTCTCTTGACTACACTGTAATAATCTGCTCTAAAAATAGTATAGTATATAAATGATGAATTAAGCACTTGTTAATACCTGATTCATGCTTAACAGTGTAACTTTATTATTAAGTGCAATCAGAAGGCTTCTAACGTATTTGACTTTTTAAAATTAATTTGAAGAAAAGTGGTTGAATATTTTGGTTTCCACTGACTTTTTTTTTATGACATTTTGTTCTCAAGCAATTACACAATGTAACTGTATAATCTGTAAACATTGTAGTCATGACAACCTTTCTTAAAAACGACAAACCCTTTGATGTCTGTTTACACGGTGACTGATGTGTTTTAACTTCATGTTTTATATCGCATAAAAACCATGTGTATAATACAAACTACTGATAGTCTCATGATTGAGATAAGGACAATTATGAGACAGTTTTGTATCAAAGAATGGTTACAGGCTACTAATGTCTTAGTATTTCCAAATCTATTAAAAAAAAAAACACATCCGTGTATATGTGATCTGTGATAATGAAAATATCACATTTTATGAGAAATGGTGGCAATAATATGATATAATCTAAAAGTCCTGCTGTAGAAAATTATGAGAAACTCCTCTGTGATTGAGAAGAAGCATCACAAGACAAAAAGTCTGTCATGATGACAAACAAAGACTGCATTATGACATGACTCTTATATAAACGACAGGCAGGAAAGCTGCACATGTGGAGATCGGGGGGGTTTTCTTGTGTGTTTGTGATCATGTAAAGTTTCATTCCTAATCTTAATAATCAGTGACACAGGCAGGTTACCACATGTTACTGTTGTTTCCCACTTTTTAAAGATCATTCACCTTTAAATGACCTTTTTTTCACTCTGTTTTTAACATTTGTAAAACACAGTTCTCCCTCTACAAAGAGACTACACATCCAACACATAATCATATGTCTGTAACCTGCTGTTTACACAGGACCTGAATTCATAAATAGTCCGATAAAGTTTGTCTCTTTTTTCACCAGAGAATGAGTGATCACGCACACACACACACACATCCACAGTCAAACAGAAACACACTTTGTACTTACATTTTGTTGACTGAAACTCTTTGTTGTCTGTGCAGCGCTCCATTTCTCTCTCTTTCTCGCTTACTCAGAAAATGACAGGAAGTGTAAAAGGAAGGGAAGTTGCTTCTCGCTTTGTGTACGTGTTTTGAAATGTTGCGGCCAGCCTCTTCTTAAATTACGAACTCTATCGTGAGAACATCAAAAAGTCCAGCGACGGCTTCTCTGATGGGCAGCGGCACGAGTGTGAATGGATGTGTTTGCTGAAAACTCGAGAGGGAAGAAGACACCACGAGCCACGAGTCATGCCTGTGCCAGTGTGAACAAGTACCTGTGCCTGAGCGCGCGTGTGTGTGTGTGTGCGTGATCTTATGGTACAACCATGGCAAGAGCAGCACTTACTAAACTTCTTCTCCTCGTGATTCTTGCCTTCATCATCTGCCTCCCGGAATTTTTCACATTTTACCAAGGTTGGTCACACAAACAGCTTCAGATACACATTAGTTCATTCTGTGTGTGTGTGTATTGTGTAAATGTTAGAATGTTATCCACCTTTTGTTCAAACTTTGCATCAAAGTAAAGCTTTAGACAACGTTCGCTTGATTTGCTTCCTCTTTACACACATTGTCTGTGGAAAGACCTGTCTGTGTCGGTCTAAGATTATAAATCAGACCCAAATATAGCTCCATACAACTCTGACTGACAGCCCTTTTGAAAAGGTTTCCGTATTGTGTTGCCTTGAAAACACGTTTCTTTATGAGAGCATCTCGGTTTACCCTTGTGCTCCTGCCGTCTTTGCCTTCAGTGGTTTTTCTTTTTTGTCTCTCCATCTGTGTCTTTCCTCATCTGTCTCTTTCTGTCAGATACAAACTGGAGGCAACAGCTTCCATTTCGAGATCTTGCTATGATTTATAGCTTGACAGCTCGTTCTTTGCTGCTTTTCCTCTTTATGCCTGCTTCTGCTGAGAAATCAGTCTGAATTTTGCCATGTTCATTCTCTTTATCCTTGCAGTAACAAAAGTGAACTTCTTCTGCCTTCCCTACCGACCCTGCGAACAAGGAAATCAGGTGAAAGAGGGAGAAAATGGAAAGGCTGGAAATGATGACGCTAAGAGAGGCCATATGTGTGACCCATCTCAGACTCCAGATCAGGAAAAATGGGAGCAAGCGTGCATACGAGAAGATCAAAGCAATACAACAGATTCGGCTTCAGACGTCAGGCGAGGCAGAGATGATCCAAAAGCGAGGTGGTTCATGTGTGAGACAGACATGGAAATGGCAGAAGTACACAGAAATATCTCAACTTCAGGTATTCACATCTAGAGACTCAACAACATCTGCTTTCTGTTTAGATAAGCTTGCTACTGCCTGAAGTCCACACCGCTGAGTGCATCTGACCCGTACTGTCTAGTGTGTTTGGCTAGTGTGATTATTGAGTGCCACGTCTGGGTGCGGTTAAGTAAACTGTGCCCTGGTCTGCTTGAAAAGGTGGTCCAGGGCATGCTTCAGTTAGACTCTTAGCGTACTCTGTGTACGCTCTTAAGACTTCCAAGGTGAATCATAATGACTCAAGGATCCATCACATTTGAAAAGTTTAAGCTAATTAACAACTAATTAATTGTTTATTAAAAGTGACTTTTTATGGTTACCGTCACAGTGAGGACTCTATGCAGTCCTGTGAAAAAGTAAGTAGATCCCATGATTCAGTAGTTTAGCGACAATAACTTGAAGCAGTTGTTTTCTGTATGACTTCATCAATCGCTCACACTGGACACACTTTAAAATGCCATTTAAGTTCATTGAGGCTTACGAGCATTAATTTATGCACATTTCTCTAAAGGTCTTGCCACAAGATTTCAGTCATGTTCAGGTTTGGACTTTGATTGCAACAGCTTAACCCTTTTGTTTTGCAGCCATTCTGTGGTAGTGTGCAGTCTGAACCAAGCTTTAGCCGTTAGGCAGATGGCCTCACATTTCACTCTAGAATACTTTGGTGTACAGAGGAGTTCAGTGTTGACTTACTGAGTGCAAGATGTGTCGGCCCTGTGGCTGCAAAAGAAGCCCAAGTCATCACCCCTCCACCACTGTGCTTCATAGCTGTTATGAGGTGATATGCTGATATGCATTATGGCCTAACATTACATTGGTCTCGTCTGTCACTGTTCCTGAAGTCATGATCAGATGCATTTTTGCAATCTAAAGCCAAGCTGCATGTTTCTTAAAGAGAAGAGGGTTTGTCCTCAGACTCTTCCAAGCAAGCCATATTTGTTCAGTCTATTTCTCAGTGCATTTAACATGCTAACTGAAGCATGTCAAATCTGAAATATACCTCTGGTTTGGTCTGGTGTATATTTTTGTATTTGCTCCTACCTGTTAGTTGTGAGATTCGCACCTTTAGCAATATTTGGGTGAGAGGTTGTACTGTTTTGTCAGCTAGTGTTTAGTAGCTTAGTAGTGGAAAGGTGCATCCCAGGTCTTAAAACTGCAATTCCTTGAACAGCCACTTGAGGGTGGATTTACAAGCAAGTCAGCTGCTACAATTTCCCATGTAAAATTAACTTTTTTATAGCCTTGTACAGGAAAAGGCTTTTAGTCTCTAAAACTTCATGAAAACTGTACAGAGGACAGCTGTCACGAAGTTTGCCATAATTCATCTTGTGTTTCTGTTGTTCAGCAGACCATCAGAGGTGCAACGCTTCCAGAGAGAACTGATCGCCTTCCACTAATTAAAGAATCTAATTAAGCTTTAAAATATGAGCATATTAACGTGAGCGTCACTGTGAGCATGTTCACAGGCTGGTGTTATTTAACTCTGAGCACAACTGTGCACGATTAACGCCTCAAAGAGCTGCTTGCGATGCCTTCTTCAGCAGACAATATAAGCCTTTTACGCCCCAATCAATACATTCATGCTATTTATTCACCCACAGCTTACGAGTCACATCTGGAGGTGTCAGCCGAGCTTCATCTGCCCAACGCAGAGACCCTGAATCTCACCTTGTACGGCCGCAGCAATCATAGTTCCTTACACCTCTACCCACCTGAGGAGGAGGAGGAGGAGGAGGAGGAAAATAAGGGTGGTGATGAAGGACAGAGGAAGGCATTCTACTGCTGTCTCCCTTTCCTGCCCAACTCTGAATCGCCCAATCAAAGCCGCTGTCTCCTTTGGTTCGCCAATCAAACGGTTTGGAATTCAACAGCAAAGGAAAAGCTGCCATGGAAACGGACACAGAAAGGTTGGTGTCAGGCGGATGGAGCTGGGCTTCTTTGATCCCCACGCGGCAAGTGTGGCTTCACTGTAAGATGGAAAGGAGAGGAAAGAGGAGACAATAGGAGACAAGGAAATTGGCCACTCAGTTTTCATTTCATTCCAAGCTGCCCACTCTCTCAGTCCACAATGGAGTCATTCTTTTTAATAGAAGAAATTTCCTTCAGTTCTTCTCCTGACTTTTTGTTTCTCCCTCTTCCTCTGTACTACATGATCAGTCATACTTTCCAAAACTACAGTACATCTTAATTTACTGTATCTCTAAGCCTGTATTGATTTCTTTCTTTCTGCTCTGCTCTCCAAAAGTCCCTCATGCTTAAGACATTGATTAAGTAATATTTTCCAAAGTGCATAATGAAAGCTGGATATCCATTTCCTTCCAATTTTTCTGCAGCACCTCCACCAGACCTTTCCATTTATGCTTTTCCCTTTCTTTGTTCTTGTTTGTTCATTTCCTCTTATTATTTATATTGCCTCTTCTATGTCTTTTATCTCTTTCCAGTCCTCCTTCCTTGCCAGTCTCTTGCCTTCTTATCCTTCCTTCTTTTCTTCCTTCATCCACTCTACATTTTCATGTATTTTATTTTCACATGGCATGAATTTTAGTGCTGGAATGACTGGGATGGATTTTTTTTTCTTTAGGTAAAGAGGTCAGTAATGAAAATAATACATAATTGTTTCAGACTCTGCTTTGTCCAAAATGTTCCTCTGTTTTCCAGATGAGTGGCAGTGTGCGCTCAGAGTGGTCTGGCTGGCTCTGCTGTGTTTGGTGTTGCTGAGTATAGTAACGAGTGTGATCGGACAAATCTACAAGAAAAGGCGTTTGTGCAGTAAGAGACAAAAAACAATCAAACAAAAGAAATCACTCGTTTTATGATGCCACAACTGAAGAAACAAAGTCAAAATTTGTTTCAGTGGTGGAAACAGGCATCCTAAGACATGTTTTTTTCCTCTGCCAGGGAAGCCGAAGGTGCACCCTGATGGCTTCAACTTAATTACTCAGCAATTAAATGGTAAGCCAACAAAATGTGTATTCTGAAGTTACTGTACACTAGATACGTTTGTACTTCACTGGATTTCAATATTGTGAGTGCTTAAAAATATCCAACTTTAAACAAGTTCACCTTTTGCTGAAGGGCAAGACTGAGCGTGCAAACTGAGGTGCACATAAGAAAAAAAACAAACAACCATTTACACACAAAGATAAAAAGCAAACTCTAATTATAACACAAGAAAAATGTTTAAATGTAGCATGTTCAGCAGCAGTGGTCTGTCCAAAGGTGACTGACAATGTGCAAGGCAAAAGTGCAAAAAGTCATGTTTAGCGCCGTGACGTGAGACTTCCTGCTTCTATGGTGAAAGACAAGCTTTTTCTCCTGGCCGCATATTGCTATCAGAGCCACTGCTTTAGACTAGTTTCAACCACAGTGCAGAGAACTTAAAAAACAATTATTATTATGAGAAATTCTGAAGTGATTGGTTTTGTCATATTGTACAAAACAAAGGTGAAACCAATGAGGGACAAGATCAGAGTCAAACTGAAGCAAGACTCATGAAAAACTGACTTACACACCCAAAAAGGAAATGACAAAGAAATGAGTGTCTAACACTGAGGCATGAACACTAAGAGGAGGCAGACTCAAGGGAACACAGGAAGCCTCAAATTACAACCCCCACTAGGATTTTCTCAGTGCACATGTACCAATACACAGCCCTCTGTGACATTTCAAGCAGCCCTCAAGGACAGAATACACTACCATACAGTTCATTCACCCACAATATATAACTTAACATCAAATATAGAGGCAGAACCAAACCAAGGGAGCATAATCTATTCATCAAAATCAACAGTCACCTCAAGGCACTTTATATTGTGATAATACAGAGAAAATCCCAACAATCAGACTGCCCCCTATGAGCAAGCGCTTGGTGACAATGGGAAGGAAAAACTACCTTTTAACAGGAAGAAGCTTCTAGCAGTCCAAGTATCAGGGAGGGACAGTCGTCTTCGACAGTCAGTGAGGGGTGAGGACAGGAAGCCGCTCCGGAAGAGAGACAGAGATTATTAATAACTAATGATTAAATGGTGTATAAACATAAGACTCAGCCATTCAATGTTAACAAATACATCTGGTGTCAAGAAATGCCACCTCTCACTGTAATGGTTAAAAAAATGATAAGCCATGGCTTACTATCAACCAAAAACCAGTGTGTTAGATCTCTGAACAAACACACTAAATGTGTATTTAATCTATGTTTTCATTTATGTGCTGGCTCTGTACATGGTCACTTTTAGAAATCCTGGTCTGTGAATAGTCTGTATTGTCTCTGAAGTATAATATATTAATAATATACTAAGTAAACTAAAATGTATTCCAGAAGATGAGAGTTACAACATGTTTATGCTACTCTTTTATGTAGACGGTGCCAAAGAAACAGAAGTCAGCCCTCCTGAAGGTAAACTGCTCAATAAAAACGCATTTACATCTGCGTCAACAGGTTTGGAGATTCTAACAAACTCTTTTTGGTCCAGCAGGGACAAACCTCCACTTATACGGGTTTCATACCTGGTCAGGTCAGTCCTTTTAATCAGTCAGCATCATTTAATGGATCTGTTGTTTCACAGCTTTCACCACGTTAATCTTTTTCTTTTTTTTTACCAAAATGGATAGGGCTCTCACCAATTAAAGAAGTTGACAGTCAAAGTAGGTACACACACACACATGCACCTTTTAGAAAAATGAGTCAGATCACAAACACATGTTCTGATTGTCCTCACGTATACTTTTCAGATGACATATCAATGTTGATGGATGGAAATGCTGACCACTGCTATACTGGTAAAGTCTTTACTGGAACAATTGTACAGGTTCAAAGAGAAAGCTGTTGGTGGTTATGACCACCAACAGCTGGTTGATGACTTTCAGATACTCTTGCACGCATTCAAGACTTAACTTGGCGCCTCTTCATACAACCAAAGTTTGATTAATTATATGCGGTTTAGTTTTTAGATGCTATGGATCGGCCTTTAGTCCTGTCCTTACCAGCGTATTGCTGGATACGTTATTTGAAACTGCTGCACGGTTGGGAACCACATCGCCCTTCATTTTCATACGTGTGTGGTAATCTGCGAATGGTGCTACGAGAGCTCAAAAACTCCAAAGTGTAGCTTTAAATATGATGGACTTAATGCATAAATACAAAAAGTATACCAATGTGTAGCTAATTATCATTGAATTGTTTGCTGTATTAGGCTGTTCTCTTTACGTAAAACGTAAACATAAGGTCAGAGGTTAAATGTGATGTGATATTTGGATGTAAATTATAATGTGATATTTAGAATACACATACACCAGTATCATTTCCTAAATGTTGCCAATACAAACAAAGGCAGTCGTAAAGTTAAAAGACATTTTATGATGTTTGACCTTATAAAATACACACAACACTTATAAGAATCATAGTTTCTAAGTTATAAGGCTTTTTGGTAATTTTGGACCTATACATCATTATTTTGACATTGAGGATTGTGGTTGATGTGAGCCAAATTTTGAATGGATTGTTAACACGACTCCATTCTAAATAAAAAACGTAAAGTTTTATCGGAATTCATTCAAAACTTTTTGAGTTATGGTGTTTACAGACAGAACGGCATGCACACTTCCAAAAACGTAATCTTCCAGGCGGAGTTAATCGTCAAAAAATTCATCTCAGTAGACAATTACTGCAGAGTATCGACACATCAGAACCCTTTTAAAATGTCATCTAACAGTGCGCTTGGTGCCTTTTTTCTGTTGTCTTTAGGTTTTCTGCATCATCGCAGCCATCCCTCCGTCAGCTCCATCAAAGATGAGCCTGCTCGATGACAGGCGAGCAGCCGGAGGAAGCTGGAGGAAAACAGCCGCCTCATTTACCAGCATTACTAATGGTGAAAATAAAGATATCTGAACCACCTACATGTGCTTGTGAACTTATTTTCAGCATGTCATCTCGGAAGCTTTGTCTATGTTAGCACTTTATTAGAGGACAGTCTCTACACATTATTAAACTATCAAAAGTTAAATAAATGGATTGGCCCTCGAACATTTTTCACCCTGAAAGAACTAAATTGTTTTGTATTCTGAGTCAGATGCATGGCTGATAAACAGCCTTACCCCGTCTGGTTATAGCTGAAAGGAGCCAAAACATTTTGACAGCACTGACTAATATCTTGTTTGCTTAATAGCTTTCCTTGCCAGCATCCATGTATCTCTAAAACTGAAGAAGAAGCAGAGGGAGAGAAATATTTATCCTTCAGAAATCGAGGTAACTGTGGGCTAAGCGCTATAAAGTAATTCATCTCAAATTCTGTAGAGACGGCGGTTCAGAAGGAGGAGAAAAATGTAGAGCATAGTTGAGATACAACACATCTGACACATCTCTGCGGTGATGTGTGAGATGAAACCGACGTGGTATACATTTCTGAATGTTGGAACGCACGATCGAAGGCTTTGTTCTGGAGTAAAAACATGTAACCTATGTGTGCATGTAAGGCTGTCTTTGGGGTGTTTAAAGTGGAATCACACAAAGTGTACAGCAGGTCGAACGCGAGTAACCACCTGGTTTTATTTCACCATAAAAACATTAAAGGAGCCAAGCTCGCTCTGCCAGGAAGTAACTAACTCCAGATAGCAGCACCTGCAAGGCTCATGTCTTACTGTGAATTTGCTCTTTTTGCAGTCAGTCGTACTCAACCATCTGGAAAACATCTGTATTTGCAGCACATTTTCAGAATTATTAAACCCAATCGCTACTCTTTTACTTTTATGGCGTAAGAGGGAGACATGAAAAAATATTTTAACTTATGGGTCATTCCACCTCATATCGCTCATCACATTTTTAGATCATTGTCTGCTCAACCACCTGTGTATTGCTTGAAAATCTAATGGTTTAAACTTGGATGACTATAATCTAGCTGTGAAGTTTCAGCCTCGTGTATCAAATACTTTTTTGGACATGTTTTGTTTTTCTTTTCTGAGGCAATGTTTCAACATGAATATCTCAAAAATGTCCAAGATAAAAGCCTAAAACTTTCTCTGATCTTTCTTTCTCCGTAAGATAGAATTAGGGTCTGTAATTTGGAAACAATGCTTAAAAATGTCTGGGTGGATTGAGCAAACACAACAAGTTGCACACTAGAGACGTCAGCTCATTATTTAATATGAAAGAACAAATTTCAGGAGCTTCCAGATGTAAGTCTTATTATAACGGAGAAAATTATCTTGTAAAGTATATGCATATTTGTTATTTTCAAGACCCACTGGATGAGTCTAATAATGATGTTTAATTTTGAAATATACAAAAATGCAACAAATACTGATTTTTTCTTGCACAATACAACATTGTGCAATAAATATTGCACAATGTTGTATCTTTAAATTTGAATGCAGACTGGAGCTGGTCGAGCATATGGCCCACAATAATTTGAGATAAATTGACTCTTATACCAACAGTTTTGCAGAGTGAGGCAGTTTTAATGCATATTTATAACCAAAGAATCAGAAGTTACACTCCGTTTCAGCAAAGATTGCTGTGTGCGAGTTATACAATCCACATCTACCTATCGTGTTTCAATAACCTTTAAAGTGAGTGAACAATGAGTTAGCTCATTGTTTAGCAACAAACAGATGCACATGATGGAGTAATTCCGGCTAAAGAGCTCAATGTCCCCTTTAGGATTTAGCAAAAGCCAAAATCAGAGTTTAAAGAGAGTCAAAATTCACTAAATGAATGATAGTGTTTAAAAGGTGATACATAACACAAGTGTTCACTATTTGCTTCCACAAAAAATGTCTCTAAAATCAGTTATTGCAGGTTTGAATTAATAAACTCCCCCAAAACAGACAGTTTTTGTTTTACTGGGGTAATTAAATGTTTTATTGTTATTTTGTTGCTGTATTTCACACTGTTTGGTTTTGGTGCAGCCAAACTAGCCGATTCCCTTCAAAAGGCTGTGGTTTCACTTTTAGTGTAGAGAGTGGTATCGCTCATCTAATTCAGTCCAACAACAAGACGCGAACAGAAATTAATTAACCGACATCACATTAGTAATGTTCACAACAAAAGATGGAAATAAAACACAAGGTAGTGTTGTTTCATATAATTTAACACAGAAAACAAAATAAGTATGATATTACTATATATAATCACTGACGCTGGTATTTTATCTTAACCTGCAATTAAACAGTCAACACAACAGACACTCTACTAGTGTTAGTCTATGTTTTTCCTGTTGTGCAAAGAAAGCTCAATGTACAATAATGTAGAGTTTGATCAGTACAATCAGTAATATTCTGGTTTTTGGTCTTGAGGCGTGGACGTCATTTTGGTTTCTTAAAGCAAAACATCAACGGCAAAACAGGCAAAGTAACATTCAGAGACACAACGTGGCACAAACACACAAACAAAGCGTATGCGAGCTACCACTACGTGTGTCAGTTAAGCTGGTATCTTCCTGATGATATTCTCTGTGTTCTGTTACTATTTGGCACTTAGTGTAGATTAAAGCACTTGTTCTGGTAACTCTATTCTCTATACTTTACTGTACAACAATAGACACACTGGCAGGCAGTTGCACAGGCAGTGTTAATGCTGAATCTGTGCTGCGGCCTCTGTGGCGAGTCGGCAGTGTTGGCTCTGGATGTGGGAGATCTGCAGGATGGGCAGCAGCAGCTGAAATGCATTCTGGATGTAGTTGGTGCTGTTGGAGCCCTGTGGATAGGAAATCATCAGTAGATGTAGCATAGTGCTGAACAATATATATGCATATATACATATATGTATATAATTGAGAGTTTCAAAGACTGATGGCTTGGGGACAGAAACTGTTCTCTTGCTATTCTGCTCCAACAGCTGTAAATCCTCTAGCTAGACACCTGTAGTGAGAATAATCCATGATGGGGATGGATGGAATATAACAATGCTACATGTGCACAGTTTGTGTGCACAGCTCTGGATGTTTCTGGTCATCCGGAAATTCCTCGAGGCATTAAACAGGTGCTTTGCTCACAAGAAAACAATGCCTCCTGGCATCGCTGTCACAGAGATATAACAATAAAAATGAGGAAAGATTTGTTTCTAGAGATGCAATTTGTAAAAAAAAATGCATTCTAAAAAATGTTGAACAAGTCTTTAAACGCTGTGTGGATCTCGTCTGAGTGCCTCTTAAAACTCAGTTCCCATTGCATTAGTGATGATGATCCTGATCATTTATCTGTCAGTCATCATGAGACTGCTACATCATTAATTTTATCCATTTTTATTTTTATTCACGATATTCAAAGTAAAAAAATCTTACCTCTAGCAGCACACTCTCTACCAGTGGGTTCAGCTCTTCTGCTTTCCTCTGGCCCTAAAAAAGAGAGGCAGTGACACTCGTGAGATCAATAAAAGATGATGGAGTAGCAGAAAAACACAAGTACAAAGACAAAGATCAAAAATTATTTTACTACTGTCAGCAGAGCCTATGAAAAAAACCCCAAACAAACAAAAGAAACAGTGACTTGATCCAACAAACAAATACTCACACATCAGCTGTCTGATATATCTCCTGCTACATCTAAAAAGCTCTGCTGTCACTGAGTCACGTTGTTGTAGTGGGTGAAATGTTTTATTACAATGAATACGACCACTGTATTTATTATGAGTCAGCTCTACAGAGACTGCTCTGTTGGCATAAATACTCATTAGAGCACCCCGTGTGTATTCATACAACTTAAAATAGGCCCCAACTGAACTAAAGTTAAACCCCAATGGATGCTTTTTGACAATAACAAACATTATTAGAATAGTAACAATCATCCCTAATGTTCACACACCCACATGCACACACACTCTCACCTACCCCAACATCGAGCAGCGTATCAGAGAACTTCTTGGCCAAACACTCCACCTCCTTACACATGGCACATGTCAACCTGCAATAAGAAGAGTGGATTTGAGCATGCATCACTCCTTGGAGTAGTGATACTATCTCTTCCTTGACCTCTCTCTACCTCACAGATACACACACACAGACATGCAGACACACATTATGTGCAAATGGATTATTTCTTCACATTTAGTTTTTGCTAGCTCTTTAATTGTAGACCTAATGCCATACACACCTAACTGTTCTTATTTTAGTGCCCCTCAATCCCCTTTTCTCTCTGTCCTCCTCTCTCCTTGGTACCAGGGGGATTCACCCAAATGATCCTGGTAAAACAGATCCTTATCAAAGCCTTCCCCAAGCTGCAGTATCTGCCCTAGCACAGGGCCGAAAAAAAGGAAAATCAGACCCTCTAACTGGACCGACTTTAGCTTTGATAACAGCACGTTTTTCATAAGCTTATGCACACGTGAACTGTGCAACATTTATTTTGATCATTTTTGACCAACATCTTGTGTTGATGATGAGCGTGTTGGATTGTTACGGCAAGTTATCTCCAGCACATCCCAGTGGGGTTAATGTCTGGAGTCTGTTGCGTCTAATCCACGTGAAAATGACGTCTCCTATTCCCTGAACTCCCTGAACCACTCTTTTACAATTTGAGCCTGATGAATCCAACCCAACCACATTGGAAGAAAACATTTACTAAAGGAAAAACCTGGTCATTCAGTATTTTCAGGTAGTAAGCTGACCTCAATTTCTGAACCAATCCCAGAACGTAACACTGCCCCCACAGGCTTGTACAGCAGAAACCTGACACGATGAATGCATCACTTCACCCGCCTCTCTTCTTGCCCTGATGCACCCATCACTCTGGAACAGAGTAAATCTGAACTCATTAGACCACATGACCCTTTTTTCATTTACTCCAATCTTTATGCTCCCGAATATACTGAAGCCCTTTTCCTGATTAGCCTCACTGATAAGTGGCTTTCTTAAGGCTACACAGCTGTTTAGTCCCAATCACTTGAGCTGTTCTCGCACTGTGTGTGTGGAAAGGCTCTTACATGTTGATTTTTTATCATTTCATTCCAATTTTAGCAGTTCCAACAATCTCCTTAGTTGTTTTCTTTGCTTGACACAGTCCAATAATTTCAGTGAAACGCAGTAACAGCTGACACGGTTGTCTAAGAAATGATAAGCTCTCATGTATTTGCCTAGTTAAATCCAGGTGGTGACTTGTCTTTTGGCCAGGCAGTGTATGCGACTGTTTCAGTCTTCTTTGCTTGTGAACCTAACCTCAACAATCACAAATGCCAAATCCCAAACATTTCCATTATTTCCCTTAGCAAAGACATAACAACAGCTTATATTGATCTCCTGGAGGCTTACCCTAACCCGTACCATAACCTTGAACCTGTCAAGGGGATACCCACAGAAGGAAGTTCCCACAATGTAAGTGTGTAATACAAGTACACATTCACACACATACCTGGTGAGGACGTGTGCCTGGTCTCTGGCTGGTTTCTCTTGCTCCTGGCCGTGGAGGATGAGCTCCGCCACCTTGTGGAGCTGCTCGATGCTGCGAGCCGTCACTTCTGCCAGACTGCTGACCGATGACAGGTAGATGGCCTGATTAGAGGAAGGCGAGTGTATACACACACACACACACACACACACACACACACACACACACACACACACACACACACACACACACACACACACACACACACAGAATAAGTGATTCAAATCAAATAAGGCAGTGACAGCAGGAAGAAAAGGTGACGGAATTTAAACTTGAAAGCAGAAGTCATAACAGTGCAGATGAGACGTCACCTCTACAGATATGGGGTCGCTCTCCTTTGCCTCTTCTCCTCCCTTCATCTCCTCCTCCTCGCCCTTCTTCTCCCCCAGCTCTTCTCCGTCTTTCTTCTTCTCTTCCTTTTTGTTCTCCTCTCCTCCTGGCTGGTCCTGCGTTTCCCTGCCAACTGTCTCTGTAGTGACAGGTTGTTCCACCTTGCTCACCCAATCATGGGCCCTCATTCGAGCCTGGAGATGCATAATTACCACTCATCAGGTCTGCATGAAGACACATTCCCACCCTGATCCTGATGTATGCTAATTAGATGCATATACATGGATATATGCTAATATTGGTTTTTATATATGTGAATGTGATTACGCAGGATGGCTTTAGGGGCTGATAACTTTTAAATTAGCTTTGCAGCAGGATGCAGAGTTACTATGTTGAGTGTAGATACAAAGATGTGTATTTTTGTAGCTTTGTGGACCGTTTTCTCAGAGCAAATAGGAAGAATGATTGGTGGTTGTTAGAATATTCCTGGTACTAAACTACACTATGGAATTTGAAATGCATGATTTCAACACAATTTCATAAAAAAACGAGGTATAAACTAATACTCATAACACAGCTTTATAGAAGAAAAATCAAAGATTTTCTTTCCAAATCAGAATCATATCACTATGTGAAGGAAACTATCTGTGCATTACACCTACAGGAGTGTTTATGACACCCCAGAAAAAAGACAACAACCCTTCTCCATCAAACTTTAGAGCAGGCACGATTCGGTCAGGCAGGTGGTGTTCATGTGGCACTCGCCAAAGCCAGATTGATGATGTATTGCTTGCGTGCTGCTTCTCAGCCACAGAAGCAGTTTTTGTGCGGATGTCGAAACCCTGCAGTTACTCAGTCAGCAGAGCACTATGTGCCTCAGCACTCGGCAATCCTGTGCTGTAACGTTACGTGACTTGCGGTGATTCCTAAATGCTTCTGCTTTGCAGTAATACCACTTACAGTTGACTTGTTGCAACAGCTGAATCAGAGTTGCAACACTGGCATTTCTCTATCACAGTGCCACCTTCAAATTCACAAATGTTTGTAAAGGCAGGCTGCCTTTATGTACCTGTGGCCACGAGACTGAAAACACCTGGATTCATAAATGATGTGGCTCAATACCTTTGTCCATATAATGCAGAATGATATGACATTCAGAGCACAGACAGTATACTGGCTACTTCCTAGACTTCTGTACAATCAGACCTCTTTTTGAAACCAGAGGAGTCGCCTCCTTCTGGACATTAGAGGAAATACAGGTTTTAGGCAATTCAACACCAGCTTCGCTTTTCAGCCACACAACTAAGGTCTGTATTTTATACACAGTCTGTGATTTAAAGGCTCGTCACAGACAATGTACCAGAAGGCAAAAAGGCGCTTCACCCACTGATGCTGCTGATGTAAAGTAGTAAGTGTCAGTAACTTAACAACCGGTGTTGCCAATAAAAAAATATAAAAGATTGTATTTATTATTAAACTGTACAATTTACAGAAAAGACAGTTAATTTAAAATTGATAGCAAAATGCAGGATGGATGGATGGATGGATGGATGGATGGATGGATGGATGGATGGATGGATGGATAGATGAAAACTACTGGCATCTGTGTGAGTGACTCACCTTGTTGAGTTTGTCCGGCGTGGCGGCAACATGAAGTTCAAAGAGCAGCTCGGTGAGAACACTCACAAACTCCTCGCCATCAGCAGCTGATAAAAATGCACAAAAGGCATGCACCACCTCGTGTCAGTTTACTTAAATACACAAAGCACGTGTTAAAGTGTGATGCTACACGCATTCACACCACATGTCAGGAATCAGTCGATTTACTCCATGCAGAGATCACGAAGCGTATATTGTTGTTGTCATGCCAACGTAATTCAAACTCCTGTGTATAAATTACAGCTGGAATTGTAAAACATGCAGATTCGGCGCCTGGATCTTATGGATTGTTTCTGTTGGCTTTTCTTGAGTCTGCAAATGTGTCGGTGGCCCCTGAACACCAAACGCCGGATCAGGCATCCTGTTCAACCCTCCGAGCAAAAGCGCGCCTGCCTGCTTTGAGCTGTGCACCTCCATGACATCCCCTGAAGGTGCCCCTCACAAACCCTTTAAAATGTAACGTGGTGAGATGTGACGAGACCAAAACTTGGCATCACACTGACACAGTTTCACTCCAGTAGAACATTTTCTACTTCTTTAGCAGATTAGGAACAGTCACCGTCATCGCTGATTCCCGTAAGGATCTAAGGTTTTCAGGGCTTTTAGGAAGAGGAAATATAATTTGGGTAAGTTCTAGGACGCAGAGCATATAAGATCATTTGACATGAAGCAGATGTTTAAACAGCAACCAAATACCACAGGATTAGTCTTTGTGTCTGAAATTGATGGAGCACGCTTTTAAAAAGCACTCTTTGAATCTGCACAAACTAACTTTCTGCACAACTGCACAAACTTCAAAAAGATTAAAACTAAAATAAGTGAGCTAAAGCTCCCTGAGGAACAACAGCAGGCTGCCCACAGCCAGCATCAGAGATAAGCGCAGTCATGAGTGTGTTCAACACCAAACCCTGGTTTTAACAGTTTGGGTTATCATTTCCCATCCAGGTGCCTCTGATCCCACATTATCAGGAGTCCCAAAGTCTGTCAAAGGCCACCTGATCCTGGGTCAGCGCTAAGGGACCACCTCCACCTACAGCAGGTCTAGCAGTCGATCTGGGTCACTCACATAAGGGGGTAGAACAGTGTAATTGGGAACTAAGATCACCGTTATCCTTCGTCTGTCCTCCTCCTTCTGTCTCCACATCCTCCTCTTCCTCTTGCTTGATGAAAATCTCCTTGATGTAAATCAGCTCCTTCTTCACCTCCTCCTGCTCCTCTTCGGTCAGGGAGGAGAGGAAGGCTTGAACCTAAAATCACAGCTGCAGGTAAACTGCTTGAAACAGGCAGTGTTTCTGAAGCGCTTTCTGTATTCCCGACACTCGCGCCTTACCTTTGCTTCACTCTCATTGGACAGAATCTCCAGGGCCTCCAGGTGTGACAAGCCCTGGTAGTCATCAAAAAGAATACCGTAGTGAGCTGTGGGAGCACTGATAGGCTGGTTACTCAGACGGGCCCGCTCCTTCTCCTTGGCTTCCTTCAACATCTGAAAAAAGAAAATCAGAAAAAACAGAGCTACCAATTTAAAGCAATTACACCTACACACACACACACACACACACACACACACACACACACACACACACACACACACACACACACACACACACACGACACACCAGTTTCAGATTCATTTCTTATCTGACAAGATGAGATGAGATGGTCAGTTGCATGCCTGACTAAGTGACGCGGTCTTTTGCATCAGAGTTTTGGTCTTTTTAAAACCCGGGTCACTCTCTGCAAGAACAGTCATGGTCTTCTTTCCAATGAACTCCAAGGCATCCAAGCCTCCACTGATCACTGACTTACCCTGAGAGACACAGAGAGACAGATGCAGAGCGAGGAAGGGTGGGAGGGGAAAGGCAGTTCAGCAAACTACAGTAGCCTGTTAAAGAAAACAATAAAAAAACAAAAACAAAATAGGATTGACCAACAAAATTGTAAATTTAGATAGCACACTTTTATAAAATGTTGTAATTTAAATAATATCATACTGAAAGTTTGCATACTGAAAACAAAATAAATTCAGTTAAAAAAATATGAGCTTGCTCTTGGTTTATTGAGGTCCATGAGCGCCAAAATGAATGAAATAAATACATTGTTAACTAATTAAATGTGTCATTAATCAATTAACCCTTTAAATCTCAGTCAGTTCAGTCAGGAACAAAGAGGGAAAAAATAAAGTGAATGTTTTTGCAAAATATTTAAGTAGGATTGTAATTTTAAAACTGCAGCCTTCTGCCAAAAATCAAGAGATCATTGCTTACAATCCATAACAGCTCACAACTGCTTCCAGTCTGATTTTCAAAGCACAGATGATGTCTTTAACTTTAACTGCGCTCCTTCACACAGCAGGAAATCGAGAGGCAGAGCATGTGTTAATGAGAAATATTTCAGCTTACTAAAACTGTGAATTAGGAGGTACTTAATACGTAACGCAAATACATAAATCGTTGACAGCACTGAAGGGGCTCGACTTTTCTATCGACCATGGCTTGCCATCGAACACAGATTGAGGAATGCCGCAGGGAAGGAGAGGAGAGGAGTTGGCAGCGACGTCCAGAGGAGGATCAGTAAATCAAGGACTGTCTTCTGCAGCGTGGACGCTGTCTGAAGTCATCACAGTCAAGCACTCTCACCAATCTGAGGCTATAATAGAGCTGTGCTGTGTCTGCTGTAACTCTATAGGCTAAATTAGTTAAAGGGTTAACTAATTAAATAGGTTAAGCTCTGTAGAGTTCATTCTTTTTAAAATCTCACTTATATTTTGAGACATCTTATTAAACAGTTTATTTTGGATTAACCTGATTTTGTAGATTAAATAAGCCCCACTTTCAGAGTACTTACTTCTATTTGCATCTACTTGTCTGCTAATACTGTAGCATTCAGGGTTAATAGGGAAGCTTTTCAATTATGTTTGCAGTTCAGCAGCAGTTTTATATGCTTATACGTTAGGAGCAAAACTGTGACACCACTAGTGCATTATACTGATCACTGACTTATCCTGAGAGAGACAGAGAGAACCTGAAATCTAAATATTTAAAAATTTTGCCAGGAGGAAGGAGAATGACTGAGGGCGACCATAAAAAACTCTCACTAAGTCTAAAAGTCTCAGGAGACTGCTGTGGATCTGATTAAACTGAACGACCTCCAAACATTCGGTAAAGCACATCATCAGAAACAAGCACAACTCCATCACACAGACAGCTCTGCTGTGGACACCAAAGTGCAAAAGAGAGCGCCCTAAGACCACACGGCAGCAGACTGTCGAGGCGGCATTATGGGCACTAAGAAAACGAGACGACTCTTCATATCTGAGTACATGACTGCCTGGTGAAATGCATGATTTAATCGCCACTAACACTCTTTCATGACATGGTTTGGAAGCTTCATCAGACCTTTTGTGTGTCTCTCTGTGCGTGTATGTGTGTTCACTCACAGTGTTTTGTACGGCATGTGTGATTGTAGAGAAAACGCCCCTGCTAGAAGCTGTGGCTGCAGTAGGAGAAGACGACTCCCCGGAGTTGGACAGGTCAATCTCTCTGCTTTCGATTCCTCCTTCTGTCTTCTCCTCCGCTCCCTCCTCCTCTTCCTGTGCCTCCTCTCCAACTGAGGTTCTGTGGAGACGAAGTGCCTCTCCTGCCTTCACCTTTACTGAGGTCAGGCTTTGACCTGCACACAGAAAGCAGCAAATTAAAGACTCACATACATGAGGAGAAGTAGACATTGATGGTCTATTTCTCCTGCTTGCCAGCGACATTTCTCATTACATATATAAAAACACATGGTCCTATAATAATCCTGGCTGAAATCTATGAGCCAATTTTGAAACCGCAAGAATGATGGCAGAAGTAAGACAAGCGATAAAATGTTTCTTCACTTGCTTATGGAAGGACTCTGTGCTTATCTGTTACTATCACCTTGCTATCAGGTCCCTGCTACTGCAGAAATACCGTACCAGCGATTTCTGAATCGCTACACATGAGCAAATACACATATAGATATTGTTAAAGTGTTTATGTGATGACAGTGTGTATTTTCAAATTGTGCATCTTGGAAAACATTGCTGCACCACAACAAATCGTGTACAGATTTGGGTGCAACAATGTTTGGGTCCTTTCATAGTTATGGTGTATTTGACATTCCTGTGTTGGTGTTTGTGCATCGTCATTTGTGCAACTGACCAGTCATGTTGCTGTGATGTCACAGCTGTGCAATGGAGGGGAAAAAGAAAACAAATAGCTCTGTTTTTATAAAACACCCTCCTGGAATAAATAGTAAGCACTGCGAGTGCTTTCTTTATTAATTTATACAATATAATAAATTTACTATGGAGTTAGGTTTTTGTTAGCCAAATTTAACTCATGTTAGTTCGCTAGTAATAGCTTTCAATAGCATTAGCTACCTTCTCAGTTAATGCTAACTGTATGCTCACACAACATCACTGGTCAGTTTCAATGTTGACCCTGAACCAAAATTATTATGGTGACGCAAGAACAACATCAACATGGGGATATCAGATTGTGCCACAGTTATGCACAACTGGCCAATCACAGGGTGAAATGTAATTCAGTTCAATTCTATTCTATTCATACAGCACCAAATCACAAGGCCACAATCAGCTTAATATTGTAAGATAAAGACCCAACAATAATACGGAGAAACAATCAGATGACCCTATGGGCAAGCACTTTGGCGACAGTGGAAAGGAAAAGCTCCCCTTTAACAGGACGAAACCTCTGGCAGAACCAGCTCAGGGAGGGACTGGTGGTGAGTGAAATGGGTGTAAATGTGAAGAAAAGAATTGGATGAGAAAAACCTGGGACATACCCACTGTGGAGGTGGCAGTGGTCAGAAGAGATTTTCCCCATGAACTCCAAGCTCCCCAACCTTTTTCTTTGTCCAGGAGGGACTTCTGTGCGCAAATATCCATCATAGGAAAGGAATAAAACTGTTAACTGTTTGGTCTATAATATGTGTGAAAGTACAAAACAAATGACAATCACAAATCTCTAAATAGATATCATAATTGCTCGTTTATTATTAAATATTTCAAAATGTCAATATGAAGCTGTATTATACATAGAAAGGCTGGATCTTAGCTTTAAGGAAATTCATGTATCATGAAAACAGAAACTAGCAGTTTTCATCAATCAAAATAACTAACGAGAAGTTAATAGGCTTTGGCTTTGTCAAGCTAAAAGACAGTGTAACACCTACAGTGTCACTTATTTAAAGATTTCAGTGATTGTATGTACATATTTGAGCCTGTATATACAATTTCCTGAATAAAAATCCTAAATATATTCAAAATTCTTGTTTCTTTGAAGTTCTTTTATAACTGTGTGCAAGTGTATCTATGAGACATTTTCCTCTCAGTGCTTTGTGTCAAGGAAACATAAATCAAACTTCAGCTTGTGAAACAAACCTCCACATCTTCCTCTGCAGCCTCTGTGTCTGGCTCCAGGCTCACTGGTTGGTCACATTCAGTCATCTGACTCTCTGCAGGAGACTCTGGTTGGTCAGCCTGACCCTCTAATGTCTCAGAGGTGGTGGTGTTCTCTGTGGTCGACTGCTCTTTGGACTGATCAAAACTCTCAGGGGAGAAAAGAGGCTGCAGTGGATCTGCTGGGGGTGTACCGGCTGCTGGTACATCCTGACCGAGGCTGGGAACAGGGTCGGGGGGCTGAACAGGTGGAGGGGTGGGGTCTGTGGAGGGGTCAGCATCAGAGGAGGCAGCCTGAGACATGATGATCTGCAAAAAGTTGGATTTTTAGTGGAAAACTGCTCATCTGTGTCTTTCGTATAAATGCACTTTCCCTAAAACAAAAACACTGTTTATACAAATCTAAGCATAAAGTGGAAACACTCAGTTCTTACATGTTTTATCATGTGTGAAACTCTTGAGGCCTGGCACATTCACACAGCGTTTAATTATTAGTGTGAATTAGACTTTTCATTGGGATTAACTTTAGTGACACTAAACAATGTTCCTCAAATTATGAAGTACTAAGAGTACCAACTGTGTAAACTGCTCCGTGCCAAAGAGGATTGAGGAAAAAGTCAATCAAGCTGTGTCTGTATCCCACACATACATCACAAGAGGTCTGATTGGGCTAAAAACATCTGGCTTTAAGGACTGGGAGCTTTTTTCTGCAGCTCACTGTACTTGCAATTGAACATGTTGTAAGGGACTTTTGTTGATAATATATAATGTATTAAATAACAATTAAAAAACTGGGGTATATAGAGACTCCTGGACCATTTAAAGCAGGGGTGTCAAACATAAAGCCCGGGGTCCACAATTGGCCCGGTGAAGTCTCGAATCCGGTCCCCTGGACAGCTTTAGAAAGGGACGCATAGATTTTGAACTTTTGACTGTATTTTCATAAGTTTCACAGATTTTCCTATTGATAAAGACCAACCACCTTCATTGCTGCAATTTTACACAGGTATTATTAATTTCTCTGGTCCCAGCCACTTAAGATCAAAATGGGCTTTATGTGGCCCATGTAAAAGGAGTTTAACATTCCTGGTTTAAAGTGATGTAGAATAAGTATTTTTTTAAAAATATATAAATAAAAATGAAAATCATAAAAAATGACAACTTGGATTTCTACCCCATCCATCCCTCTCAGTCACATGCAGCAGTCCCTGAAGACACACCCAGATCCCCTTCTTACCGGTCACCTGCTCCTTACCCAGCTCAGCCCAGGCCAGGTGAGAGATGTAATCTCAGGAATGCCTGTCTTGGGTCTGCACTGGTGCCTCAGATTTGGCTTGGGAATTAGTGATTGACACCATTATTTAACACACACCATTTTCAGTGCATGGGAGATCCACGTTTAGCCACTGTGGCATCAACAACCAAAGGGACTCCACTTGAGTGGGTATCTCTTTTATCTCACCCTGGTTTTTACTTAAGGTGCAGTACCATTTATTCTTATTTTTGTTTTCTTTTTAGCCCTTTATTATTTATTTAACTTATTTATTTCCATATCTTAAAGTTGCAGTTTGTCTTTGTATTTTCTCTTTGAAGCATTCTAGGGTGCAGGTGTGCATTAAATAATCTGTAAATAAAGAGTCGAGTTTCTATCTTATTCTAAACTGTTGCAGCAACGAACAATTATCCCGATTCTCTAATAAACACGATGGATACTATTTATTTTATTTGGCCTGGAATTAGAGACATTTTCTCGCTATGCTCTCCTTTTTTTCCTCTTCTCGTTCCCTTCAACCTCCCACCATATGGTAGCAGATAGCTGTCCCTCAATGAAGCTAGATTTGTTGGTCGCTTCCTATTAAAAAAAGAGTTTTTCCTTCCCGCCAAGTGTCGTAAATAAGTGAGTGAGGTTTTAAATGTGATTTTTTTTTCATTAAAGCTGCAGTAGAAAGTGCCGTGAGGGGAATTGTTGCTGTGAACAACTAAATAAAACTGGACTCAACTGAAAGAATTTTGACAACACAGAATTTTATATGTGCTATAATTAAAGCGACAGTACTGCTGGTCATTTCATGTCCGATGTTGCCATCTTGTGTTCAGTTGCTGTACTCAGATGCATATGACTATCACTCAGTGATTTTATTACTGTTAAAAGGAGTTTTCTGCCAGAAAAAGGTCCTTGTGCAGAACGTTTTTTGTTTTTTGTTTGTTTTTTTAAATCAGAAGAGCTGGTGTGGTTAAAAATAATAATTAATATATATATATAAAACTTCACAAAATAGAAAAGTATGTTTTCACCCACACAAAAAAATGCTTTAAACAGATACTGGAAACCACGGTCTCATAATTCTCATTTTGCATTTTGAGCAGTAACAATAATCTTGCACTTTTGACATAAATTATATAAACATCTTTTCCTCTGACTCATATAGAGCGTGACAGCGTGACAAATAATAATTCCCTAATGCTAACACCTAAGTAAGGATGTATTAAAGACTGCCCTGCCTTTTTAGTGCGATTTATAGCATTAATGCAACGTGACAGCATAGGCAACGCTGTATAAGAGACAGGCAACAAAGAGCACTGTTATGCTCTACTTTCACGCTAACATGAATGGATGTTTCTCACTTCCTAAACACATACAAACACACAAAAACAAAGCGATGCAGCAAATTTATGAAAGACTAATCTCAAGTTGAACTGCAGTTCTTCGCTTGTATAGTCAAAGGAAAATTATAAAGCTGGGAGACAGTTTTGTTTTTATGAAAGTGACAGTGCAGCTCACCCGTTTGGTGCCAGCCAGCGGCTCTTCCGCCCCGCCACGTCGGCAGGACGGTGGTCTGTGACTGCGCCAAAGAGTAACAGCTGACAAGAGAGTTCTCTGCCTCGAGAGCGACTCTGATGAGCTAAGCTAACACAACTTCACAGACGGGCAAAAAACTACAGCGCACACAAAAACAAACTGTACGTGTGTGTGTGTTTTTCCTCCAATAATTAGAAAACGGCACCACAGTTTCAATATAGCATTCTGTTTCAGAATGCGACCGCTGAATAAATTAGGCCAGTCATAAAATAAACGACGCCAGTCAAAATAGCAGCGAAGTTGCATCTATGTAGGAGTGAATCATTTCAGTTCTTCTGGCTCTTTAGAGGAGCAACACCTCTATTCTGAAGCTCGGTGAAACGAGAGTCCGTACAACAGCTGCTGTTACACGCAAAACCCCACAAAAACAAATAAAACAAAACAGACTAAAATGAGTACAACTAGTGATGACGAGTACGATTCATATACATATTAATCTGCTTGCTCGCTCAGCGGCTCGTTGGTCTAGGGGTATGATTCTCGCTTAGGGTGCGAGAGGTCCCGGGTTCAAATCCCGGACGAGCCCTCGCTTTTTCTTACGTTTATATCATCTCTAATATGCACAACACAGAAAATCCAAAGTAAAGGGCTATTGCACGTGAGTATGCAGCTGTATTTTTTTAGTCCCTCAATGTTGCATTCTTATAGTAGTAACAGTATTGCTGCAAGGCAGTGTAACATTTTAACATTTCTAACTTTGAAATAAACTATAGGTCACAGGTTTGGTATTTAGTAAACAAAGAACAAATATGTTTTATTTGAATTCAACTACTCCACCTCTCTCACTAAGAAAATCTAGTGACATTAGAAGTCATGTTACAGTCTTTTAACACTCTTGTGTTCTCCTTATCCCAAAAATAATCATCACTAAGCTGATGATAACCATTATTTCACTGCTGTTCTGTCTGGTTATCATCAGTAGGGATCAAGCATTCATAAACTGGCACACCTCTTTTGATCCACACCTGACAACTGTAACAACTGTAAGTGCTGTCACTTCATTTTCTTTGTGGGAGTTCCCTGAACAGAGAGATTAAATTGCACTTGACTGTAAAAACGTCCTTTCATGCTTTCTTCAGGTGCAAGGGGTGAGTGCTAGACTAAACATGCTGTGCAGTCACACATAAAGAATCCAAAAAGCTTAGAGTGAAGTCTCTGAAAATGGATGTTTTTATTTAAAAAAATTAAATCTGCTCAAATCTCTAATGCTCCATAACTACTTCATGATGCAAATGAGTAAAGATTTTACACCATAAGCTTTTTGTGTGGTTTGCGGCATTTTTGTAGGAACTACCTTCTGCAAACCACACATCACAGCAGATCTCAATACTATCTTGTAATTTCTTCCTTTTGCTCTTACGCTACCCTCATACACATATCACCCTCGACCCTCATTTCCACCCACTTTGTCTTGTCTTTACCTCTCTTTGTGTACTGTCCAAGTATTTAAGCTCATCCACTTTCACCTTTCCATCTGTCTCCCTCTCATTCACACACATGCATTTTGCCTTACTTCTACTGACTTTTATGCCTTCACCATCATAGTCCGCATCTATCAACCTGTCCGTCACCACTGCAAACAAGAAGCTCAGAACTGATCCCTGATGTAATCCCACCTTCAGCTTGAACCCATCTGTCAATGCACCTCACCACTGTCTCGCTAGCCTCATACATGTTCTCAGCCATGCTCATACTTCTCTGCTACTGCGGACTTCCTCATGTAGCACTACAATTCCTCTCTCAGTACTACTATCATATGCTTTCTCTAGATCGACAAACACACAGTCCAGCTCCTTCTGATCTTTCTGTGCTTCTCTATCATCACTCTCAAAGCAAAGCTAACATCCGTTGCGCTCTTTCGCACTATTAAGCTGCACTGCTGCTCACTGATCATCACCCCAGATCATACATGTCTTTACTACACCACCTTATTCTTGAAAAATCAGTTCACTTCTCCATTCCCCAGGCATTCTCTCATACTCCAAGAATATTTTAAACAATCTAGTTGAAGTCCCTCTCTCCTAGACATCTGCACCATTTATTCCTGCCTGTGGCTATCTCACTGTACAATCCCTCCATGTAAAACAAATGTACACACTGGGCAACAGCACCTTAATATCAACCATATTTATATATTTATGTAATTTGTGTTATATGGTGGAATTTTTATAATTAGAGTCATTTGTAGCTATTAGTTATATTTTATAACTTTGTAATATAATGTATAATTTTTAAGATTAAATATTTAGTTATTGTTCTTACCGTCTTGGAGAAACTGTGACTGATTCTCTGAGGAAATTATGTAAAGTTTTCCGACTAATACCGCCACAGGTATGTCTTCTGGACCTCCTGCCTTTCCACTCTTCATCGCTGCCCACACTTCCCGATTTGTTATAATTTCTCCATTTATTCTCCTCCCTCAGATGTTCTTCATTCAGCAGCTCCTCAAAGTACTGGTTTCCCAGCACACTCTTCACTTACCCTTAATCAGTCTACATCCTTTCCAGCTCAAAATCTCTGCCTAGCCAATTAATAAAAGTCCTTTTCTCCTTCTGTAGTATCCACAGACATGCACACACACACTTTTCTCTTCTAAAATAAGCTAATTCACTAGCAAACAGGTGAACAAAAAACAGAATCACAAACAACAATACATGCTTCAAATATTGCAATAACTTTATTAAGTGGTATGAATATTTTGTTTAAAAATGCTAAATTGCAGAAAGACCATACGTTCACAGTTTGATGAGTTCCCTTTGAATTGCCAACGGTAAAATTTAATTAGAAAAAAAAGACAGGGTTTATCAAACACTAGAAATATGTAATAGAGTATCAAAATCATGCTTAATAAAAACCATTAATTGCCCGTTCAGTCTAATAATGAATTATAAAATATAGATATTAATATGACAATTGTATTTGCAAAGATACAAAAAGGAAAAAAAAAACCAAACAAAAAAAAAAAGAAAAAGAAAAGCACAAACTGCAAAAGGCATCGAGGAGCAAATGCAGATCAGTTGAGCTGCTACATTCGGGGTGTGTGAACGTGTACATGCGAATAAATGGCGGGGTTACACCTTCTTGTATACATGACTAGAAAATGACAAAAAAAAAAA
>NW_005187508.1:1454612-1466617 GCF_000239375.1 Pundamilia nyererei
AAAATTTCCCTGCCTTGCATTTTGCATTTTCTCCCCACCCCGTATCAATGTGTGACACAATAATAAAAGCTACCTCGGTGTCACGTCACAAACCGAAACACAGTTCATAGATACAAACTCAACATAAGAAATCGGTAAAGACACAATTTCATTGCTTCTACCCTTAAACTGACCGGGTGGTGCCTTTTTCCTCACCGACACATTAATGCCCCTGTGCAGCAACTTTCACATTTCTGAATGAAAACATAAAAACACTTCACTGACTGAAACTTCCCACTAGACTGTTAAAACCCACGAGTACACGAAACCAAGGCTGAGTTGCTTTTAATAAGAGAGTGTATGTACAAGAGAAAGCGAGCGTTAGCAACCTGTCATCACTTCATGATCTGAGCTTGCAGAGGCAGATGAGGTGTGTGGTGTGTTTGTTTTTTTTAATTATAGCAGATCCCGAAGGAGGAAGTTGGCACGAGTGTTTTAAAAAGAAAAAGAAAAGCTGAAGTATCTATGACACAATGCACAGTAGGCGTGATAGGATACATTCTGGAACGTTTCACATTGTATTGGCGTAGCGAGCAAAAAAAAAAAAAAAAAAAATGTATTTGTAAGTGTGTGTTTAAGTCCCAAACATTTACTTGAATGCATGTGAAACAAAAAGCTTTAAAGCTGGAGATCATGTTGCGCTGAGAAGCTTGTGAGCATGCCATGTGGCTTGCACAGACTGAACTGCTGTTTTGGTTGTGTAGCCACAAGAGGGCGCTGCTCTCAGGCCAGCTGAGGAGCTGCAAGCAAAAAGAAAAAAAAAAAGTGTCTGGCCCTTCCACAGCTGATCAGAGGTTTGGTTCAGCTACCATATTTCTATAAAAATGAGCTGGTCTTAAATGTATGAGCTGGCAACCAGCTTTTTTTTTTCCTCTCTTTGGCTTAATGAGGTGAAAGGGTTTAAACATTAACCCTGAGGAAACATTTCCTCACTCGCTGTCGCAGTCCAGGTAAGGCCAGCCATTTCATTTTAAAGTCAAAGTGGTGTAGTCCAACACTGAACCCAGCACAGAGTTGCATTCAAGTTGCACGGCAGAGGGTTTCACACTAGGAGGTGTCGTTTCTTGTGTAAAGCCAGGTGGTCAGAGCGGGAGAAGCTGCGGTCACAGTCGGGACAGTGGAACGGTTTGACTCCCGTGTGCTTGCGGTAGTGTCTCGTCAGCTCGTCTGAACGGGCGAACTTCCACGTGCAGCCTTCCCAGCTGCACCTGTAGGGTTTCTCCCCTGCAAAGAGAGGAAATGACACGAGGTTTGTTAGAAGATGTCAAAAAGTTTGAGGCTTCTGGAAAAGCACGGCTGGTATATGAATGAAGGCTCACCTGTGTGTGTCCTGCGGTGTGCTTTGAGGTGGGAGCTCTTGGTGTACACTTTGTCGCAGCCGCTGAAGTCACAGCGGTGAATCCTCCGTTTTTTCAGTGTGTCAGGTGAATCAGCAGGGAAAGGGTGCCTTGTGCCCGAGTGGACTATTACTGATGGGTTGTTACCCCTAAAAGAAACACACAAAGGGTAGAAAAAGATTTTAAACGCTGGTGCTTTGTCCATCTTTGTCTAATGTTGCCAGCAGAGGGAGCAAAAGTCCTCTCTTATGACACTGAAACCCACAGTTTAACTTGGCTTCAATGCAATAACAACTTCTGCCAGGCAGGAAGCTGAAAAACCCGCCTTTTCCAGTCAGCCACACCTTTGCCTTGCCCTGTCAACCTCTGTCAATCAATGTTTATAAATTTATCCTTGACCAACTCCAGGAGACTGAAAACTGTCAAACAGCAGGTGAATCTGCAACACTGTTTCCAGTCAGAGCACATCAAGTCCTGCTTCTTTGTGTGTGCAAACAAACGCACAAAATGTACCAGTTTTACAGTTACAAGAGAGGAGTTGTCTTTCATCACTGTGTGTGTGTGTGTATGTGTGTGTGTCAGTTGAGAGCAGGTGTTGAGTGCTGAAACATGATTCCACACAGATCAATTCTGCATAAAGGAATGTGCAGAAAATCCCCTCACACACACACACACACACACACACACACACACACACACACACACACACACACACACACACACACACACACAGCAGCGTATAGTAACTGTATGTACATATTGTTTATGAGGATGTGTGCGTGCTTTGTTGACAAGATGTGATGACACACAAAGACGCACCCTCTTTTTTTCCCTTTAGGGTCCAATTATTTCATGTTTGGCACGATGACAAGAGCAGCCTATAAAGGGAACCGCCCTAACAGCCAAAGTAAAAAAAACAAGGTGTACTTCACAGCACACACACAAACACTGACATACACTAGCTGCCAGCAAGGGCTGACTATTACATGTGCATCCAACTTGCAATTATTTCTTCTGAGGAAAAACTTATTTTGCAGAGAGGAGGGGACCGGAAGAGGAAGGTAAGAAAGTGCAGGGGAGATGTTGGACAATGAACACAAAGCTTAATAAATCAATCAATCATAATAACAGTAATAATAATAATAATAATAATAATGATGATGAGGGAGAATGAGGGGAGGAGGAAGCAGAAGAGGAAGAAATAACCCAAACAAAAACAGTAGGAAGAGGAATGAAGGTGGTAACAGGACCCAGATGGCTGGCATGAACTTGTGACGTCTTAGATAAGGAAAGAAAGAAAAGAGCTTCTAATGTGAGGCGTGGCTATTGGGCCTGATGGAAAATAAAAGGAAAATTTTCTTCTGTACTTCCCCAGTGGCCGAAACTCTGTTAGTGAGACAAAAGAATAGAACAGACAATAACAAATAGCCAGTGCTCTTCACAGAAGCAAGAATCTAAAGACAAAATAAATAAATTAAATTATGGCTCCACAAACATGAAGGAAATAGAACTGTGTCCAGACTCAGGCTGGAGACAGATCATTTTCTAATGTGTTATCAAGCTGATGATAAAATACATTTGGAAACAACGTTTGTTTTATGACTTGGAAATGGAGCCAAATTTTAACAATTATGTTCCATCAGAGTGAGATAAGCTCTAAATCTTCGGATATAACCAGTAAGTTCACGCAGTTCGGTCAGTGTTTTTCTTTTTTTCCCCCCTAATCACACAAGGCTCTTACTGGCTGCCCGCTAATAAGAACCGCACCGCCCTGATCCCGGGACTGCCCCAGAAACTGACATGGCTCAAACTACAGTGACATGCAAAGAACAGTCATATCTTATGACAGGACTCTCTAATAACAAGACTGTAGGTTGTATTCCGTTGCATATGTAATGATCTCGACAACATGCTTTTGTTTTAAACACGCAGAACAAAAGTTCAGATTAGGGAGCAGAGAATAAGACCTTCGGCAGCAGGGAGTGAGTCAAAAACGCTAGTGAAACAGGGGTGTGGAGTCAGGGGACGTGAAGTGTGTGGCCACCACCACCAGCGTGTGGGTTTTTACATGGAAAACAGAAGGAGCTGTGACAACTCGCTGACCACTGAGTCCACACAAAACTCGCTACAGAGTGTCGTCGTGTTACTTACTCGTACTCGTGTGGCATCGCTCTGACTGATGACTTCTCGTGACTGCTGGGGTCATGAGCGGGTTCAGTCTCGATTTTGATTGGCTTGTGCAGGTCGTGGGTATCACTTCGCGGCTCCAGAGGCTTCGTTGGGTGAACTGGGTAGGGATGAAACAATGTGTGAGCTGACAGTATGATCAGGTCTAAATCACATTAATAATTAATATGTTAACATAAATAAATAAATCAGGCATCTAAGGTCCCCAGAGGATAAATCCTATCAGTGTGGCTTTTTACTTAAAGTTTCTTCTAGCACCATCACGAGGTCAAGTTTAGACTGAAACCTTTCTTCTCAGCCTTTTGGACCAGTCAGGTTTAAACACAGTAAACGATTTTTGCAAATTTAACAAGAAAATGCCACAAAAGTGATGTGATTTAAATGCAGTAACAACATGAAATGGATACATTTCACGATGACTCCTGCACTGATGTGTTTTTAATGTGATTCTCTAATGACTTCTTGTTTTGTTTTTAGCTTCATGTACAGTTGCAACACAAACACTGAACTGCTCTCACCTATCTTGGGCTCCCAGATCCTGAAATGGTCATCGTCGCTGCTGGCAGGTGAGTTCATCATTATTGGCTGGTTCAGCAAATGTGGCGGGTAATAGGGGAGAATGGGCAGAGGCAGTACGATCTGAGAAACCATGATCTGTGACTTTGGGATGACCCCGGGGCCCCCCGGAGACACAATGGTGGGACATGGAAGGGAGGAAGTGGGCGGCGGGAGAGCGTGGGAGGGTGAGGACCGCAACTGAGTGTGTGGGGGCGAGTTGCGGGAAGAGGTGCGGCTCGCCGAGCTGTAAGGCGAGGCAGGGGAGCTGCGAGGGGACGCCGGGGTCGACGCAGAGGAGCAGGGAGGGGACTTGGAAGATGAGTGCTTGTTGACAGACAGGTCCACGGGCTCCATCTGGGTGTGTGTCAGCCCGGTCGGGGTGTGAGAGTGGGACAGGGGGTGCATTCTGTAGAAGTGCGGCGGATGGGGGAAGATCACTCCAGGATAGAACGACTGTGAAAGAGAGGATGTAGAGAGAAGAGGAAGCAGTAAAAGGGGGACAAAAGAGCAGAGGGTTAAAAATTTCCATTCTGCTTTGAATGGCAGGGAAAACATGTTTTTGCCACACAAACAATTACAGCCAGCCAAAAAATTGAAACACCGCTCTGTTTGGGAGCAGATAACTGTTTTGTCTCAGAATACAGTGTGTGTTCATTAGCCCACTGCCTGGCAGTGTGCGTAGCTATTGTTTGCAAATGTCCACTGTACATTAGCCTGTTTGTCCAGGAAGAGCTGGAATGTGGGAACCAGTCTGTCTAGACACGTATAGGTGCGCGTGTAGTGTGTGTAGGGGTTGCTGTTTGGTATCAAAAACATGATCAGGCATGATAATGCGAGTACACGCACACACACACACGCGCGCACACGCACACACACCTTACCGGCTGAATGTCTGTCTTCGGAGGGTAATCATACATCAGCATGGCTGCACACGCCAGACTCCTGCAGAATACACACATAGCACCAAAAATCAATATACAGGGAAGACATTTACACACTCTTGATAATAATTTACTTTATGCACCAATGCAACATTGTAGAAACACTTAAAACTTACTCAAACATTTGTCACCTCTCTACTTAAAGTACTGAAAGCAAAAGGACACATCCTTCAGATAATGCACCTCTATCACACTCCCCTGTGTGAGTATAAGTGACCCCCCCAAAAAAAGAAAAACACAAAAACAAAACAAAAACGGTAGAGAACCTAAATCTGAGGTCATAATTAATGGTCAGAATAAAGTAGAAGAATAATTCTGTCAAATTTTTCTTTTAGTTTAAAATTTTAAATATAGCCATGTGCAAACAGTCTCAACATGAATGCTAACGAGCAACTACAGCTGCAGACTTTGCTTTGTCTGCTGCCTGACTGACAAAACTCCAACCACTGCAGCTTGTCCTCCTCTACAGGAGGGTGGACCATGCTGCACCACGGGCTTAAAGTCCATCTGCCAGGCACTTGGCCAGCAAGTCCAAGTCTGGCATCAAGGTGGAGTGTTTTCTGACTTTGTCATGCCCCTCACCCAGGGCCAATTTGCCTTGGGAGACCCTACCAGGGGCATGCTGCTCGGGGCAGAGTGGCTCTGACCACAAGATCCGTCTTGTGGTCAGAGCGCCTGAAAACGGATAAGCAGATACCCTTAGTTACATACAGCCCCAACGTCCACCTTGTTCATGTATCTTCTTCTTATGGCAAGACACTGCCACACCAAAACACACATTTTGTGACGTAATGAAAAATAAATCACATTAAGTAGAGGGAATGATGTGACAGGGTCTGTATTTAAGTAAAGGAGACCGCGAGGACACGATCAACGTTGGTTCAGCCCCAGACATATTTTTTTCTGTCAAACTTGACACATCATCTCCTCTTTTTTCACCGCTCAGTCATGGTTTCAAACAGGTACTCTGCGTTTGACAGATAGCGCTGCCGATGTCAATCAAAAACACTTGACATTCAGACTTGTGAATTAAAGGGACTGGGTTTTTTTTTTTTTAAACGAGAATGCAACCGGTTGCAGGTGTGATGCAGCTAGAAACTGCCCCGTATCTGAGAAATGGGACACACACACACACACACACACGCACGCACACACGCACGCACACACGCACACACACACGCACACACGCACACACACACACGCGCCGAGTATTTTGGATCAAAAGCGTGTGAGGTTTCAAAGGTGTTTCCAGTTACCTTGGCTTTGAATGGCCAGGTGCAGCTGGGATGACTCTGCTTGTGCTACATGAGGGTGTTTATTAGCTTCTTTGTGTGCTTGTGTGTGTGTGCGTGCGTCTGCTGGTGCATTAAGGCAACATGAACTGTCAAAGAATGTACCCTGAGGCAGTCTCTGTGTGTGACCTGATTAAAGTCCACAGTCTGAAGACAAGTTAGCCTTTAATTATTAACAAATGGGCAAGAACAAGTCATTACACCCTAGCGCACACATATAGGAATGCACACACACACACACACAGTCCAGATGGGGAGCAGACCAATGGTGAAGCAGGATGCTCACTAGCTGGCTCAGGAAGGGTGTGAACATGACGACTGAAGCCTCACCCTTTGCCCGGCTCCAAAGAAACAAAGAGCCTACCGTCAGGTGGGAACTGGGTGTGTTTTGAGGGCGTGTTTTCTAATCCGGGTTTGTACTGTACTGTAGTTCAACTTGAGGTCAAGCAGTTGTTCTATTGTCATTGTAAATCACACATTAAGGTGACAATGAGACCAAGTATGAAACACAAACGGATCCTGAATTCGGAAAAAAGGAAGAAAAACAAAATCACTGACAAAAACCCCCAAAAGAAGAACAGATTAAGGAAAAGAAAGCAGCAAATACCTGCTGTGTATAAAAGAAGCAGAAGGTCTGCCAGAAACAAACACACACAATAAACAAAATCCCATCTGGGAACAAGGTGTCACTGATGAAAAACATTAGAAACCGCGACCAGAAAATCTTCTGGTCCCAAACGTCACAAACATGCACGACAATGTCCCAAAGTCCAAGATGACATTTTAAAATAGTTATTGTCTCATGCCACGTCCACATCACCACAATATTAAGCAAACCTTATTTTCCTTGTTTTTATTTTTCCTTTATACTTACTGTAGATTTGTAATTCTATACCAGTTAAGTTGTCAGTTATATCCTGTTATATACAAACTACATAGATGTACTTAGTGGAAGAAGCTCCTTTCAGCTGCTTGTTAAGCAGTTGCCACAGCAGATGGATCTGCATGTTTGATTTGGCACAGGTTTTACACCGGATGCCGTTCCTGACGTAACCCTCCTATTTATCCGAGCTCTGGACTGACACTCGCGTGCGTGAGGCTGAGTTCGTGTCTCCACCGGATCTTGAGCAGACGATCACAGAGCCAGGTTTCAGTGACTAGCGTCACTATCAGTACCTCACCAAATGTGTAAGGTCACCAAAGTCTAATCGGTTCATCCCCGAGTACAAGTCTATATTTGTGCCAAATGTGACAAAATCTCCTTCAGGTGTTCTTCGGATATCATCGGGGGCCACGGTACCCTCAATCTTTGCCAATTCTAATCAGTAAATCCTTGAATCCAAGTGAACATTTGAGCCAAATTTGGAGAAATTCCCTCAAGGAACTCAAGAGATATTTAATTTATGAGAATGGATCAGAAAACTGGAAAATGTTATGCTGTCACTAGTGCAAGGCAGGCATGAGTAACTCAGAGGCTCCTTTAGGCTCTGTCATACAGGAAGTGTTAATTATCTTTTGACTTCAGGGCTGGGCAGGTGTGGGCTGTGTACGCCTGTAAGTGAGAACATGTATATTCACAAACAAAGTGTTCAGAGCCTCACTTATCTGGCTTCATCTCTCACTGAACAACATATGCATCGCTCAGTGCATGTTAAATTCTTTGAAAGAATGCGTGCAGTGACAGGAACATGCTGTTCTCAGAGTTCACCTGTCATACATAGTCTTGCATTTCCCCTTTCATTAACACTTTTGCACGACAGATGCGAAAACGAGTTCTTGGCAGCTGGTTAGTTGGCCACAGGTACGAGTAAACGCAGGGGAGAATTTGGCCGATGGTGTCAGAGCACGGTGTCGTGCAGCAGGGACGGCAAATAATTCACGTTATTTGCTTCAATCCAAAGACAGGCGTGTGCCTAGTGGTTGGGTTTTACCACACAGGAAAATGAACAGAAAGGAGTCATCAGATAACGTGTGACAGCAGGATGGCAAGCAAAGGAGGGAGAAACTTTCCCTCTGGGTGTCTCATGAAAGAATAAGCACAATAAGTCGCACAAATGTAACAATCACAGGAAAGAAATTTCACTCAGCCGTGCAGCATCTTCCTCAGTGGCCACAAGGCCTCAGCAGATTAGAGATAAACTGCAGCTGGAGCAGCATTTCTGATAACTGAATTAACCGTTTAAGAAGTTCCCACAGGAATCCCCCCCCCCCAAAAAAACCCCAAAAACAAAACAAACAAAAACCAAAAACATATTCCATGAAAATGTGAAGAGTTCTTTCTTATAAGACATTAACCTGAATATCTTTGGTTTAATTAATTTGGATATTTTCCTATTACTTGTTTCTACACAGCAGCAGGCTGATTGCATTTGTCATAGCTCTCACTAGACTGTGCTCTTATTTTCTACAAAATTGAACTGACATACTCGAGGACAGGAATTAGTCAGCACTCTTTTCCTTTATTGCCTTTCCAGGTAAAAACAGACAAACAAACCAAACTCCTGCATCATCACGATAAATAAGTCGCCCTACTTGGGCTAGGTTTTTTTTCTGCTACTGGGTTTGAGTTTGTGCATGTCCGCAAATATTGTCCTTCTAGGTCAGTGGAACTACTGTGTATTCAGCCCCAACCCACTCTGCAACCACCTTCTACACCCCTCTATTGTGTCTCCACCCCTGGACTCTTCTCCACTCGCTCCCCAGCAATCACTCATGTCTTTACTACTGTATTTATCTGAACCGCACACCACCCCACACTCTTATTCTCTCCCCCTCTGTGAATGTTATAAAACAACATGACTGAAGGGGAAAATATTGTGGCTTGGACTCCCTGGTCTCTCTCTCTCTCACACACACACACACACACACACACACACACACACACGTTTCTGCTAGCTCAACAGAATACACACACTAAATCACTAAAAGGACTAAATTATTACAGACACGCACACATACTGGAACACACGCAGACAAAAGCTGGCCGGCACACACAAAGTCTCTCTCTAATGGCAACAGGCTGGAGATGATGAGATCACCAGAGAGACCAAAAACCTCCAGACAACATCTTTGTCCAAGAACATGCCACAATACACTCACACACATTTTCAGCCTAGCATCTTCTAGCCTCTTTACCCCCTCTTCACTTAAGTCATTGTCACCTTGTGACAGTCCTGTAATGCTTCATGTCGTGATATCAGTCGACTCAAGGAGAACCTCACATACAAACTCACTACCTATTCACACTCTTCAGGAAAGGCGCCCATTAGTCTTAAATTTAACATCCTAATTGCATGACTCATCCAGGTACTCATCCAATATTATTCCAACATTCAACTTTTCCCTTTCCTGACCTCTCCCTAAAGTACTATCACTTCTTCTGTTGCCCCTCACTCATTCCAATTTATTCCCTCTTTCAAGCTCTCACTCCCAAGTGTAGCCCCTTGCTCCCTGCTTTCAACCCTTACCTCACTTCCTGCTCATGACTCCCCTAATAACCCAGCACATGCTCCAATTTTGACTCCTCTCGCTTTAAGGCCCTTGCTTACCCCCAACCTCCCCCCCCCATTCCTCTTATTTTGGCTTCCCATTCCCTCATCCGAGCCACGCAGCCCACTTCTCGTATTTTTACGCCCCCAAAGACACATGCACACACACACACACGGGCATGTAGTCCCCCTGAGCTCCTCTCAACTAGACTATGAGGCTGCAGGGGGGGGGGGGGGGGGGGGGGGTGAGCCAGAGGGGGCCATCAGCAGGGGAGAGGAAACAGGATCCATCATCTCAGAAACACACATTTAAAGACACACCAGACTCATCTGGTCGCGAGGCTCAAACACTGACAGAGACACACACGCGCACCTCAAGTCGAACTTGACGGGGGTGCGCGAGAGAGTGCGCAGCGTTTTGAGGCTTTCCAGACAACTGAGGACAGAGGGAAGGAGAGAACAAGAGAAGAGGGAGAGAAGCGGAAGCCCTTAGAGTTTAGTCTGACTGTTATTATTTCCACACTGCGTGATGGGTCGGGGGGTGTACAGAGGAGAAGGAGGTGGAGGAGGAGGAAGAGGAGAGCGAAGCCAAAAGGGGGGTGCTGCTGCAGGGGGCCTGCGGTTTCCTGTTTGACTCCACACACACATATTACACCTCCCTAGTCTGAGAGAAGAGAGGTGGGGTGGGGGGCTGGAAGGAGAGAAAGGGCAAAGAAAACAGCCGCTCTGACCAAACTATGTCAAAATGGAAGTGGAAAGAACAGGGCAGAGAGAGAAATGGGGAAGAAAATGAAGTGGGTTTCAACCAAAATATGACAAAACTTCAATGAACCTCAAACATGGGGGGGTGGGGGGCACTAAAGAAGGAGCTACACAGTCACAGTGGCTCAATCCAGTGGTTTGAACACACAAGTGTTCGGTGTGTGTTTAGATCAGTGTCCTGTCACTCTGCAAACTTGTGCAACTAGTCACAGCTTTTCACGTTTATGGCCGCCTGTGGAGCAGCGGGTCTTTATTTCCTCAACTTCTCATGGAGAATCACCAACTACTCAACATCCACCCGTTTAATGTTTAGCCCTAATGTTCCCTAGCACATGCCCTTTGAGCAGAGTGTGCGCGCGTGCATATGTGTGTGCGTGTGTACACACAGTCTTGCGCATTTTGTTCCACCAGATAACATCAGCATGTTGATTCAGGAAAAAAGGCGTAGGGATGGGTGGAGTATTTGGGGCGTGTGTGCGTGTTTGTGCTGCACTAATGCCAGACAAATAAACAGGTAATACACAAACGGAACAGCGACTCATCCGTGTTTTTCTGCTCAACAGTGAAACAAAAGTACAAACTTCAGGCAACAGGGAGGGGAGAGATGTCGCCCTCATTCCACCCATCCACCCCCCACATCTCTCTCCCTCTCTCCTCCCGTCTTTCTCTCTCTCTCTCCAGGCTCTAAACAGGATAAGGGCTTCATATGCCAAGTGGAATGCGTGACGCAAGCCTCAGCCTTGAAACAAAGCACAGGAAACGGGGAGAGACAGAGAAACACAGAGGGAGAGTACAGGGAGAGATGTGTATTGTAAAGAATGCAGTGACACAACAGGACTGAAACAACATCTCAGGTGTGACAGTTTGGGAAAAAACAAACAAGCAGATGCCCTCTCCTTCACCCTCACCCACACACACCTGTCACATATTTTCCCCATCTGTAACTGAACTCAGCACAGACACACAGCAAAATCTGAGGCTCGTCTTTCAAATCACTGCTCTATTCTGCATCAACGTCAGCCTCTACAGTTTCACAATCTGACCTATGAATAAATGAGTCATGTGCGCAATAAACAACAATAAATATGATAGTCCTTATGATTCATTTCACTTGATGAGCCCAGCAAACACCCATTTCTCAAAATGTTGCCGTTTTCCTTATATGGAAATATTTCTTCCCCCCAACTCACATAAAAAAAAAAAAAAAAAAAAAAAAAAAAAAAAAAAGTGAATCCATTTTTAAATAATCTAAAGTGTACTTCTCAAAACTTACTATAATGTAACAGAATAAAAAAAGGTAGTAATTAGTAGATAAAAAGGATCCCCAAGTAATAACTTTACTATAATCTACATTTATACAACAAAGAAATAACGCATTGTGTTATTTAATGAGGGGGGGGG
>NW_005187508.1:1466637-1470298 GCF_000239375.1 Pundamilia nyererei
AAGACACATACACAAATAAACCCACATTTATGTTAATTAACAACAGCCTTAGTTTTTAAAAGGCTCCGAAAGCCCAAAATAGCATCGTCTCCCCGTGACTTGTAACAGCCTAAAGTCGGGTTACATAAGTTACAGCCAGTGTTGAGCTCATTAATCATTAATCAATAAATTAAGAAGAATAACGTTCACCACTGTCAGTGTTGTAGGAAGATAAATTAAGCAAACATGCTGATTTGAAGGCACGGAACAGAAAACAGCTGTGAGTAATTAACGAATTAATTAATCAAACCTCAAATTACGCACGAGCCGTCTGTTCTCATTAAAACCCCGACCCGCAAATTTAATTTATGGACTACTTCTCCCTGCTGTCATCTATTAGGAATAATAGTCTACATCAATCCCACTACCACATCCAGCTTTTATTAAAAGACCACGTTGCAATTACTGACTTTACCGCACATCCGATAGGAAAATTAGACCGTGCCGGGGTCAGCCTGTGAGGCAGCCCGGCGGACACAATGCTGTCAAGAAGTCACCGAGTCAGACTTACCTCTCAGATGGGGTATACGGTCTGTTCCTGCAAGGAGAGACGGTAGTTTCGCGGCTGCCTTGCTGAAAGGCACAGGTTCCCTTCCCAGGGAGAAACTCAATTAGACTCTCCGCTGAAAAGGTGACGCAGGCGACGCTCGGTCCTCCGCTGTGTCACTGACATCAAGGAAAAAAAACAACAACAAGACGATTCTGTGATCGATGGCTCCGTAAAACTTCCCCAAGTTACGAAACTCCTCTGTGTATGTGTGTCTCACTGTGGCAGAGCATTTGTGTGAGTCCGCTTTTGTCGTTCACAAACCGCTGCTGTCACATGACCCGCCGTCTGTTCTCCGTGGGGTCTGGCCGCTGGGCGGGACCGGGGCGGGGTGGTCCAGATTATCTATGTGTGTTTCTCTCTCTGTGTGTGTAATGCTAATTTCAAGTTTTAAACGCAAACAAACAACAATGTGATATGATTATGACGCTCCTACTACAACCTGAATGTATCTGGATAATTTTATATAAGACTGAATAGCGTATTTTTCAGAAATGGACAGAATAGAAACAAGTGAAAGAAACGGCCTATTAAGATCTTAATAGGCAAAACTGTACTTTGAAAGAACATATTTTTATTTATAATTAAAAGTACAAAAATATCAAAATCCTTAAAGTATGAAACTTAATTGTAAACTGAAAGACTTTTTCCAGCTATCAGTTAAATATTATTTTCTTAATATATAAAGCTTTTCCACTATTACAAGTTTCATTTCATTATATTTTCATGATCTAATTTTATTTTATTTTATTACTAATTTAGGTTCTTACCATCTCTGAGCATTTGTCCTGTATTAGCTTTGTGCTTTTATTTTGTAGGGGATGCGAAAAGCAGAAGACCTGCATGTTTGTTGTGATCAGTGTTGGAGTCTTACTCAAAAAATAATTATTACGCATATTACACAGAACACTCTTCTTAAAAAATAATGCAGTAGCTACTTAATGACTTAATTTTCAAAGATGAAAACCAGCACAAAAAAGCGATTGTCACAGTGATTCTGCTTTAGAAACGTGAACAGGTAAAAAGTGAGACTGCAGCCTGACTGCTTATCTGCTTGTTACCCGTTGAAGTTCAGGGTCTGGCTGCTGGGGTCAGCATTCACTCAGCTTTCCCTCTGGGTTCTTGGCTAGCTTAGCATTAGCATGCTATCTGTGCAGATGCTTGCAAAAAACAAAGTTGTGTTAGCAGCATAATGCGGTTGTTTCTGTCCTGAATGCAGTTTACCACTTTACCATTTATCTCGTCCTTTTGTGCAATAATAATAAAATAAATGTCCATATCCATGCTCTAGACTGTGTTGCTATTTTCCTCCTCTCACAGTTAAGCTGAAATCAGATGACTAGCACAAGCGCAAAAACTGCTAAGCGGGATCAATAGGCAGGTAGACTAACTCCAAGGAATTGGACTACTGGTTCTCGATTCCCATCCCTAAATGCATGTTTATCTTACCAAAGGTGAGGCATTATTATTATTATTATTATTATATAAACTGTAACGTGTTTAGACTGTATTACAACATATTTAAAGAGCCTGGTATTACATTACTTCTGTAACTTGACTATAATTTGATCATAAGAAACCGCTAATATTTCACTTCCACAAGCTATAGTTGTGCTTGTTGTGAAAGCCTATCTCAACTTTTTGTTTTTCTGAAAACATACTCTATAAAAGTCCTAAAATGTAAATGCGTCTTCTTTTTGCACATGCTTCACAGTTACAAGAGTATAAAACATAACGCGCAGTTTAAAAATATGATCTAAGGTGTAGTTAGTAATAAAGTTTTTTTCAATATTCCACTTAATTGGGACTTACATGGAAACAGCTGTCCTGATAATAATAACGATAGTCGTAAGGTATGACACTATTCTAAGGCAAAACTAGAGATGCTGGAAAAGTTCTACAATTCCTTCTTTGTCTCCACTCCTCTAGGTTCATGAAAATCAGCATGGCCAATCAACAAGCAGCAACAAAAACATAAAAATACAACCACATTGATGATGTTAATAAAGATTTACTGACTCCTCTATATTTTGTTTCCAAGACTTTCTTGTATTTTTTAAAGTGAGCTTGTTTTCCAGGTTTTCTGAAGGCCTTTCAAAGTTTTTCCTTGGACACTGGCTTCTTTTTCACTTGATTTTAGTTCAGTCCTTGTACCTGATCATTTTCAGGGAACTTTTGTTTAAGCCACTTGACACAACACTGACCTATGAATCATTCCAGGCACATATGCTGTAAAACAAAAGATGAACCACATAACAAACAATTTAGCAAGAAACCAAGTTTAAATTATATCTTTAGAAACTCTCTTACTAGCCCATCACAAAAACACATGGTTTGTTCCTGTTTCTTTGGTTGAATCTATGAAAAAAAACCCAACAGGGTGATTTCTAAGGAGCTGTTTACAGAAAAGTTGACATGTCCCAGCAGGTTGCTTAGTGCGTCCTTAAAAAATCTGAAGAAACTGAACAAGTGTACGCCTAAAAACTATCTACAGCAGATGAACAGTAAGGGAGTCATTATCCTTAAAAAAATCCAGCAAAGACCTGACGCGGGACATGAGAGATGCGTCTGGCCCTTCTGTCGATCGATTTACCGTTCAGTGAAATGGTCTCAATAGAAGGGTGGCTGTCAAGAATCCATTGTAATGAAGGGAAACATGACAAAAATGCTGAGGTATACTAGATTACAAAAGAACGTGACTGAAAATTAAGTGCTTGTGGTTCAAAACATCAATATCAATGGGGTAAGTCAGGAGAGAGTTAAGGTTAGTGCACACAAAACACGGTGGAAGCTCTGTCATGCTTTGAGCTGCATTTCAGCCAGTGGTGTTGGAGAGCTTGTCAAAATTGATGGAATTATGAGCACTGTAGTGCCATCAGATCCAACATGGAACAGCACCTGGAAAGCATCTGACAGTGACTTTAGTTTTTAGTGTGACAATAATTCACAGTAAGTGGTGTGTGCATTTTAAGAATGAATCCAATGCTGATTTAAAATTAGACATTATCATTAACATAAAGACCTTCCAGCAAAATTTGTGTTTGTTAATTTCTTTGCTTTTACATCACTTTTTTT
>NW_005187508.1:1470563-1475178 GCF_000239375.1 Pundamilia nyererei
TTGTGTAATATACATATATTTATGTATAGATTAAAGATTAGAAATGGAAATAATCCAATTGACTCCGGTCTTGTGTGCGCGCGCACATGCATATAGGAGGAAGACAATAGCCTGGGTTTGGCAAGGAACAAGCTCTTCCCAAAAGGAAGAAGAAAAATGTTTACGTAAGATGAGAGGGGTGGAGCTGCAGAGCAGAGCATAAGACTGAAATTAATTGGTTTCAATTGGAAAATTCTTCTATCAATGACAGAAAATGCAAATCTTTGATTGGCTGCCAAGTGCACATAAATTTAAGCCACAGTCGATGTCAATAGATTAGCTGTTTGTGTTAAACTGCAATGTGCCAACAACACCTACACTTGACACTTTCATTTCCAAATAAAGACCTTTACACTATATTTGAGGTATTTAAGGTAACGCTAAATAAATCTTGTGGAACCCACTGAGTATCGGCACAAACAGAAACTCAAAGATCTAAACAATGAGCCCTGATTTGTTTTACTACCTGAACAGTATAGTGACCCTGGAAGTTTTCAATAATATTTAAAAGTTATTTAAATAGAATATTGTTAATTTCCTATGGTTGTTCACCAGATGCATATATATACACATATATAGTTTTTTAAAACTAGTTTTTCAGTAAGCGCACTGCCCTCTGTTTCACATTCTGAGCTCATTTATCAAAGCCCAACTGTGGATAAATGAAATGTAGCGTAGTGCATTCTTTCCATTCGTCCAAGCAATGGTGGTAATTTGACAATCCTCGATCTAGATTTATCTTCCAGGTCAGACACATTTCAGATATCTTCCCAGGAATTCAGAGGTAAAGCTGATTGTGTAACCAGCTTGCTTTCATCAAGCCAAGAGAAATACTCGGTGTGTAACCTACTGTACATCACAGATGTATCAAAAGAAATATCCTTCAAAGTGCAAAATGTATTTCACTACTACAAACTATCCATGTAACGTGACCTCTTCTCCACTAACTACCAAACACTGCTAGCACAAACGTAACTGTTTCCCCTATGAAAACGACATTCGACAACCTCCCCTGTTCCCTTAATGAACAAGTATATATGTCAATAAAGATGTGGTTCAACCAGCATTAGGGTCCGGGTACTCTTTTTCAAGAGTAGCCTTGGTAAGACCAAAAACTGCTCAGTTCAGAAATGAGAAACAAACGTTGCTCCTGGTAGGCATCCAAGGAGGAAAGAGTTAAAACAAATAGAAAGATGAATCATCCTGAGAGTGAAACTTTATCAGCATCTATGTGTTTTTTTTCTTTAGAAATCTTTGATTCTCCATTTCATTTGCATCTACAGTGTACACTTTGAATAAGGTAAAACAGTTCAACACCACAACCGGAATGAGTGTTACGCGGATGATCAGGTGGCAGGTGCCTTTCATTAGGTTTTTCTCAGTCCTAATCTCAGTAATCCTCAGTGTCACTGTGATATGCACTTGTAACAAAGCACTCCAGTTGTTGATTAGAGTGTGTTTTTAAAAATTTAATAGGCTCTTTCATTATCAGAAATGCGATACTTTATATTTTGGCCTCACGCCTCATATTTCTTTTGATTGATCAGTTTTCTAAGACAGCTCTTAGTGTGGTTTACAAAATCACACTTTTTTCCACCACTTTTTCCATCACATCTCTATTTTATATGCTTTGCTCTCATAAATGCGTTTGCCTGTACTCATTTTTAAAGAGTTCAGCAGAATTAGCGACACGGAGCAAAGGATTATAAAGTTTGTCTTGTAAACAAAGAAGTTGTAATGCGCACACACTGTGACATCTGTCATCACTTCTGTCATCCATGATCTATGCGCTATGCATTGAGGCAAGGCATAGCTGATATGACAATTTATGTTTTATGGATGGTTTCTGTATTTGTTATAGTGCAAGGCTTTCAAGTCTGAACACACATCCGCATACGCTCAGCATGATGTCAAGTGGCGCATCAGACATGATGGTGGCTTACAGCGCAGGTCAGGCAGGATGAGCTGTTGTAAGTGTGTTCCTGAATCAAAAGTGACTTAGGGAAAAGTAGGTGTGTTTGACTCCACAACCTACTCTAAAACGGAAACTGTGGAATTTGTTTACAACACATTCATGTGGCATTCATAAGACATCTTCTTCCAAATAACACTAGACCAGATCTTCTGATTTGTAATCTTTATAATTTTCGATATTTGAAAATTTACACACCTTTAGACCGCTGTGTCACAAAGGCACTGCGCATGGCGAGTTCCGCACATGACGAGATCTTCTGTGCAAACTGCCAATGCAAATACTGCTTGGAACAAGTTTTCCACCTCTGCATCAGTCTACAGGAAATTGTCAAAGAGGGGCAACAGCTCGATTTGTAATCGTTTCTTCTCAATCTTTGTTTTTGGTCACAGCAATCAAAACTAAAACATCAAGTTCAGATGCATTTACACAAATACATACATATCAGATGGGGAACTTGAAGGGAACCTGTTTGTTTATTCTTCAAAAGAATCCATCTATCTGTTGTGGAGTCAGCGTAGAACTCCAGCTACTAGAAAGTTACTAGACACATTTGATTTTTTTTCTTTTTTTAAGTAGTAGGAAGTAAAAAAAATAAAAAATAAAATCTCAACAAAAATTATATAACACTTTTATAAAACGGTATCTCAAAGTTGCTTTGGAGAGGGATTTTTTTAAATGATAGACACATTATTTTTAATAAGTTCTTTCTTTAAACCACATTCTTTAAGTCTTTGTTCTGATTAAGATTTTGTTGCTTCCATTAATCTACAGCCACATTCTTCATTTCTTGTTTACTTCTCGTGTCTCTTGTGTTTCAGCATTCCTGCATGACAATGGATTCTTTATGTGAAACTACGCTGCATATATCCCATGTTGTATCTGCAAGCAGACACACTAGCACTTAAGCAACCTGCAGCCTTTATTGTAAATGCAAACATTTATTTTATCCGTAAAAGTTGAGCAATATGACGGAGATTTAAAATCTTTTATTTGAATGAATGTCCAGTTCAGTCAGTCATTTATAAAAGGTTTTATGTAACTTTTAGTTAGAAAAAACAGTGTTGCATAGTGAAAATGCACATACCACATACCAAAAAGTAATCTGTGGCTTTTCACTGGAAGTATTACTTGACATGCCTCTCTTTGCCCCGCCCTTAGGTTGCAAATCCTCCCCCAAATTCCTAGGAAATATACTGACAACGTGACCTCACTGGTCTCGATGGAAACGACTTCCCATACAATTCTGAATGCATATATTGTGTGCATCATCCATATCAACAGCAGCTTAAGTAAGCGTAAAGGCCAGGCTCAATAGTCCTGACAGCATGCTGTCATCTTGAAGTGATAAGATAATGAAAAAGCTATTTTAGTCAATGACATGCCCCAGGTGTTAGATTCACAAACACAGACTTTGACTGCTTTATGTTTCTTGCTTTCTTATTGATTGATCACAATGTGAAGCAATTTTGTTAATGAAACCAAATGAAATGCACTAAACATATAACAGTAATAATAATAATAATAATACATGATTACTGTACTTTCAACATTACTGTTAGAAAACAAGTACAAATAAGAGCAGCAGTTTGCTTCGGGCACAAATACATGGCTAAAATCTGTGCTTTCAGTGAAACTAGCACTTGGACCACAATCTGTGAAAGTTCATCAGTTCGACCAGTAAGTTTCTGTGGTTTGACTGGAGTAAGAAAAACACAAACCAAAAGAGTACACAGATTCTGCCTCTAAATTTGTGTCACACTAAAAGAAAAAACAGTTAAAAAAAATTCCCACTGAGGTGGAAAAATTGAGATCCACAGCGTTTACCTTGTCAATTACATTGTGTGTGTGTTTGTGTTTGAAAAAGGGGTACTTGCCTGTCTTTAACTGAAGATGTGTCATTGTTCAGGTTTCGGGTATTTAAAAAAGGGAAATCAGTCAGCAGATACTCTTTGTCCATCGTGGGTGTGGGAGTATACCACGCAAACGGTTTTAGGTGTGATATCATATTATTTTTCTGAAGAAAAGGCAGAGTGGGATTTTCTCTGTTGAGCCGCACCAACAAAGCTGGTCTCAGTTGGAGGATATTTGATCCTGTATGACGGGCACAGAAAAAATGTTCCACATAAAGCATGTTACAACAGAATCATTAATAATGTCATTCATTTCTAAAATTTGCTGAATGAGGCTTCAGTGAAGACTTGACACAATATTAATTGCATAAAGCTCTAATTATTCAATTTGTTTACTTTTTTCTTTACTTAAATAATTCAAGTAATGCAATGAGACATCAGTGGGAAAACAGTGATTGATTGATTGATTGATTGATTGCGTCATGGTCCTGGATCTTTGACTCAGTATTTTGAGTTTGTTTTCGTCTGGTGATTCTTTATTTTGAAATTAAGAGATTGGTCTAGTTGGAGCATGGACCAAAAATGGCAGGGCCGATTTTTTGTCCTGGTCAAATGCTGCTTTGTCTCGTTAGCTATGATTAAGTTCAGCTGTGTTTTCATTTGTCTCCATTTCCCTTAATTACCCTCCTGTGAATATATTGCCTGTGCCTCACTCTGATCTTTGTTGCGTTTTATATATATATATATATAT
>NW_005187508.1:1475433-1479971 GCF_000239375.1 Pundamilia nyererei
TGCATACATACACACATCTATATATACACTACATTTATAATTAAACCATTTTATGTGGTACACTTCATTTTGTTGAGCAAAATTGCTTTGCATGTTACCTTAAAAAAACTGCCTAAATTTAATATTAATATATATTAATATATATTGAAAGGTAACTCATTCTGAAATTTCATTTTTTTGTTCCTGTTTTTTGGCGTTTGGAACACCATATGACACGTTTATATCAGATATCTACAGGTACTATAGCTGTATATATGTTTTCTGACATGAATAGTTGAATAGAAAGTGATATAATGTACTCCTTTATTTTGAGCTGACTGTAGTTGAGTTTTGAATCACCAAAACATGAATTGCATGGATGGACAAAGTCCAATTAGACCAAAATAGAAGAAAATATTTTCCTTTCCCCTGTTGAAAAGAAAGACATTTTTCCTATTTAAAAATTTTTGTATTTAGTTAGTGTGGAAGAGTTTAGAAAAATCAGTGCAAAAACATGAACGCACTTTCCATCTCAAGTGTTACACTAAAAAGAATTCAGAGGATTAGCAGTAAAGGTTCATCAGCTCAGGACCATGAATCTCTTTACTAAAGCAGCACAACTGATCTCATACAAAAATAAAGGGCTATTCTATTACCTAACATCTCTTTCACAAGAATAAGAAGAGAAAGCAAAAGTGTACATGGTCATTATTCATAGAGCGGAAAAACAAGTTTCTTTATGATTGTGGGCAGTCTAGTCCTCTTCCGTTTAGTTACAAAAAGTAAAGAAATCCTCAAAATGATTACATTTCAGTGTCCAGACTTGGTGTAAGGTTAGCGTAAGATAAGATGAGGGGTAGGTATGGTTAGGCTGAGTCAGTGTAAAGTGATGGAAACACAAGTTGATCAATAAAATTAATAAATAAGATAAAAAAGTTTGGTCCTTTATTCCAGTGTGTGCAAAAATACTCCATCAACTTAATCACTGATAACATATTTAGTCCTGACTTGAATGGCTGCAACACACTTCCCTGATTAATAAAGTAAAAATATTTTCTTTTTCAACATTCAATTTGACTGGACAGCTCACACAGAGACAGTCACTGGATTTCAGGGTAATAAAATCAAATAAAAGAAACTGAATAATACTGATGATGATGATGATGATAATAATAATAATAATTAGTTGAAGCTAATCTAGCCTTGTGATGCCATTTTAGCAGCTGCCGCACATGCCAAACATGTTTAAGGCAAGCACACATTTTCTAATATTTACCAATTACAGCAATACAAGATTAAATTATGCCAACTTTCTGGAGTTGTGAAATTAGCTAATAATAAATTCACTGTTACTAAAATGTGCTTCCTTAACAAGCTCTGCAACTAAAACTAAAACCAACTTCTGCTAGCAGATTGCTGTGGTTGCCTGCGGTTTGCACGGAAGCCGACTTGACTGCAAACACTCAGCAGATACTGGCTTCAAAATCTCGAAAAAGAGCAAATCAAACTGGAAATGGAGAAGGTTCACCTTCAAAGTAAAAGACATGCCTTGCCAGCATAGTCAACACTATGCTGGCAAGGCATAGGGGCAACTTTTACTATGAAGGTGAATGCTCTCCATCTCAAATAGTGAGTTGTTTTAGTGGTTATGGACAATCTTCTATGGGAACTATGGGCCACCATAAATCATAAGCAGATTATTGGTGCAGCATCGTATACTTCTTTGTGACTAATTTTACCAGTTCAAGTGACCACAAACAACCTCCAACAGCCTCTCACTAACAGATCAAGGAAAACACATTTTCCCTCAACATGGTTGCCTGATGGATGCTGACTGGTTTCTGCACCTGTGTGACTGGGGCCTTCCATTAATAGCTGCTTGCAACATAAATTGTACAACATAAAGTTCCCAGTTGTATCTAAGCTAATGGATGCGAGAGAGAGAGAGAGAGAAAGCAGAGAGGAAACTAAAACCAGAGGACTAGACAGAAGTACCTTGCAAAACCCCAACTGTCCTGATGTTGACACCTCAGGCTAGTTTAGTTTACTCCTGCAGATAAATGTAACCCTGTGCCTCAACAAAGTGTCATTAATATGTGTCAGAAACGAAACAATATGCTGTTTTGCTCACTGCTCATTCTGAAAGCCCATCCCGTACCAAAAGCCATAACAAGTAATTCCAGCGACAAGGCACACACATTAAAAGCAGAAGCTTGTATGAGGTCAGGAAAACCACTTATCATTGCAACACAACGACAGCCTGCTCCTTTGAAACTGTTTGATCTATCTGTCATTCAAACAATAAAAAGATTTGTACACTGATGAGAGATTATTATCAAATTTGTCAGCCAGCTATTTAAATCAAACATCTAATCAGTAACATTGTCAATCCATTGCTCTCCAGCAATGTTTTTACCACGTTTGTCCAGAGCTGGAACTAAACCAGGACTGTGACAATAGAAAAACTAGTTCATAAGTAATGCATCTATGAGGAGGACCATCATGCTCCTAGAGGGTCTGAACTGGCTACACTCATAAGAATGCTTGTTTCCAGGAATGCCGGTTTGATCATAGATTGTGTTTAAACCTGTTGGGCACACATTTACAGAGGAATGAGTGTTACTGTTATTTCCCTTTTTGTTACCGGAAGGATAGTTCTGTCTAAGGTGTTTAGGTGTTCTGCTTTATGTGTGGCCTCATTGCTTTTTTTTATCAGTCATCCCTCATCCCACATATCCAAACAACATCACGGCTCCCATTTTCAAAGGCTGCCAGTGGTTGCATCCCTATGGATACACAAGATTGACAAAACTGCAGCTGCAATAGAAAAAGAGTGGTTACGTCTGTGCAAAGATGCATAAAACCATAAAAACACCCTCTTCCTTTCTTTAATGCTCATTACATGTACTTAGTGAGGGTGTGAGAGAAGTTGCACAAGAATAAAATGCATGTGTTAAACACCTGGCTGTGCATGGCAGAGACACAGAGATTAGAAAAAAGATGGCAAAAGATGGCATCTACTCGTCACCTTGCTTTTTCTTTTGTCACAGCTAAATGTGCGCTAAATGATGTAACTGAAGTGCAGGAATGCTGATACGATGAGCAAATCACGCGTTAAACAATGTATTCATTATCATGTTAATGAGCAGCAACAGTTACAAATGCAAAAACTTCCTTTTTTGTGTCTGTGGGATGAGTGGGACACATCTCTTATTGTTCCTATGTAATAACACTACATGGAAAATTTAGTTGTAGTCAAATGACCTAAAAATAGATTTGATTGATTAATAATACTTTATTTATCCCGAGGGAATCATCTAGCTGTTGATTTCAGGTGAAGTTGAAGAATTTGGAGGTGTTCCTCTTTCTTTATTATTACATCCACTTTGTGCAGTGTACCAGAACCACTGGAAGCAAAACAGCCCCAGTGCTCACAGCTGTCAACCACCATGCTTGACAGCTGGTACAGTGTTCTTGGGTTCAAAGGCCTCACCTTTACTCCTCCAAACATACCTCTTGTCATTGTGGCCAAATAGCTCATTCTTTGTCTCGTCTGAAAAAAACTTTTCTCCAGAAGGTATTTGGCTTGTCCATGTGGGCAGCTATAAATTTTAGTGGAGCTTGAAGATACTGATTTGGAAAGCAAGAGCATCTTTCTTAATCACCATCCTCTCAGTCTATGGTGATGTAAAACTTACTTCATTGTGGACAGTGACGCTGGTATTCCAGCAGTTTCCGTCTCATGACAGGCTTGAGCCTTGGTGGTTCCTGGGTTGTGCCTGAAAACCCTAACCTATTTTCATCTGAGGATGACAGTTTGGGTTTTTCTTCTAGACCTTGGCAAAAATATATATAAAATAATCTTGTACTTACGTACAGTTGTTCAAACTGGTGATCAAAATGGTCCATTAAACTTCTGAAATGGCCTTTCCAAAGTCCCGACTTCAACCTTATTAATAATATGAGGTCTACGCTCAAAAGCAGGGTCTGTGCCAGGAAACTAACCAATTTAAACGAACTCCACCACTTCGCCTTGAGGCGACTTTTGTTGTGATTTGGCGCTATATAAATAACATTGAATTGAAGAGTAATCACATATTCAGAATTATGCCAGAAACCTGTTGATGGCTACCAGAAGCACCTGGTTCAAGTTCAGCTGGCCAAGGAACATTTAACCAAATATTAGTGGGGGTGTATTTATATATTTGAGCCTGTACAGTATGTATCCTTCAATCCAAGCTAAAATCAAACTTGTCCACTGAATTCTTGTGTTTTAAAGTCATTAAAGATGTATGCTGTAAAATAATTCCTGCCTGGAAAAAGAACAGTCCCCATGATGTAAACCTCTGACCACAAATGTATGCTGTCCATCACTTATATCTATGTGTATCTGTTATATGTAAAACTGAATCCTCCTATTGGCATCATTTGCACTTGACACAGGGAATTCTAGGAAAAAATAGCCTAAGTTGTTCATGCATGAAGCATTTGACTCCTGAAGGCACAGAGACACACATACCAACACTGGGCTGGGTTGAACTCAAAGAAAACTTGACACC
>NW_005187508.1:1480079-1488464 GCF_000239375.1 Pundamilia nyererei
AGAGAAACAATAAGAAAGCATCTTTAACACCTACAGCTGCACTGAATTTAAAGAGCAGTTTACGCCCAGCTCATTTTCTGTCAGCAGCAAGCATTTACAATTTTTTTTTTTTTTTTTTGCTGGTGAGTCAGTTCGCAGAGTCATAACAACTTTTTCACTATCTGTAGTTGGAGACATCTTGGCAATCGAAGCGTGAGACCGTCAGAATCATAACAAATCTCACAATGGCCTTTTTACTAGAGCAAACGTTGAGTTAGAATTCATGGAGTGCAGGGATGTGTTTTAATACCTTATTAGTATTTTCTTGAAAGTATCCTTGTATTACTTGCCCAACTAGGTGCCATAGCAATAACAATACCACCACTTGTATGAATGTAGTAGAGCTTGAAAGGTAAACAATGGCAAAAATGCACAACAGATTTTTTTTTCTTTTTAAAAACAAGAAAGGTAGTTCTGTGGAAGCAGATGGAGGCACAGAGACTGACAGTGGGCAGATGGCTGTTAAGATTTCACAGGAATCACAAGCCTCTCAAAACACACAGGTGAGATGAAACATGGCGATACATACTTCATTCCTCCACTGCCAAAGTAAACAACCGAATGGAGCTCTTGCTAGGTGTGATATTCATTACTGCCAAATATAGGTTCATTCTCTAACAACTTAGATTTATATTTTATATCTTTCTCTGTGATGAAACAGAGTTTGGCTCACCACTGGTCCTCATATGTTGCATGTTTGTTTAAATGCTCCGACTTGCTGCTAGCTTGCTGTGGCATCAACCCACCCTGACATTGATAATGACTATGATCCCAGTACATGACGGGGAACAACATGTTTTTCCCTTATCTTTGGTTATAAATACAACAAGAGTTGTGAGGTCACCAGGTGCCACCCATACACCTTCTCCAATTGGTTGTTGGTGAGTACATTAATCAGTTTGTCGACTGCTTTCTTGGATGGTGCGTGCAGTTTAGATATGGATCACTGCAGCGTCACAGCTCTAGTTCAGCAGTAAAATAGCAAGCTGGAACAGAGCCCAGCAATTTTTTTGTCATTCAACAAATTTACCATACTATGCCATACAATTATAAATAATGTTTACTGATGAGATTTTAGTAATTCTATATTACATTATGTGTTACATCAAAGAATTGCACAGGCACAAAGAACACTGGATGTACTCCACTCACCAGTGACTTTATTGTGTACAACTTGCTGGTACTGGGTTGGACTGCCATAATATTTCATGGTATGAACTCCTCAGAGATTCTGGTCCATATTGATGTTGCTGCTGCAGATTTGTTTGTACATCCATGACTGAATCTTAGTTACACAACATCTCAAAGGTTCTCTGTTGGACAGAGATCTGGTGACTGTGGAGGCCATTTGAGGCCAATGAACTAACTCACTAAATTTTCAAGAACTAGTTTGAGATTATTTGTGCTTTTTTGACAGGGAAACAGCCATCAGAAGACTGGTACACTGTGGTCATAAAGGGACAGACATGGTCAGCAACAATACAGAGGTAGGTTGTGGTGTTTAAACAATGCTCAGTTGGTACAAAAGGATCCAAAGTGTGCCAAGAAAATTGACCACCCCGTTACACCACCAGCAGCATGAAATCAATGACACACAACAGGATGGATCCATGCATTCATGCTGTTTACTTTAAATTCTGTCCGAACCATCTGAATGTCATAGCAGAAATTGACACTCATCAGACCAATTTTCCAGTCTTCTGTTTTCCAACTTTGGTTGTGAACTGACTGTAGCCTCAGTTTCCTGCTGCTAGCTGACACAGTGGTACCCAGTACCTTAATGCTTGGTTTGAACATCCCCACGTCGCCTTGAGCATGTTTACAAACTAAAATGCTCCCATGAGACTGGCTGATTGGATATTTTCACTCTGGGGCTGTTAAACAGGCGCACCTAATAAACTGGCCAATGAATCTATATTCTGTTTTTGTTTACAGTTACCAAAGATCGGTATTATTTGAGAGATAAAGGCTTCGCTACTGCTCAGTCATCCTCATTCTGCACACATTTCCAACCTCCTCATATACAGCACACAATTGATCAGGAACCCCTATGTTATCACGTTAATGCTCTTGATACACTTCAATTCAATTCAATTCAATTTTATTTATATAGCGCCAAATCACAACATAAGTCGCCTCAAGGCGCTTCATAGATACAGAGAAAAAAACCCAACAATCATATGACCCCCTATGAGCAAGCACTTTGGCAACAGTGGGAAGGAAAAACTCCCTTTTAACAGGAAGAAACCTCCGGCAGAACCAGGCTCAGGGAGGGGCGGCCATCTGCTGCGACCGGTTGGGGTGAGAGAAGGAAGACAGGATAAAAGACATGCTGTGGAAGAGAGACAGAGGTTAATAACAGATATGATTTAATGCAGAGAGGTCTGTTAATACATAGTGAGTGAGAAAGGTGACTGGAAAGGAAAAACTCAATGCATCATGGGAATCCCCCGGCAGCCTATGTCTATTGCAGCATAACTAAGGGAGGATTCAGGGTCACCTGGTCCAGCCCTAACTATATGCTTTAGCAAAAAGGAAAGTTTTAAGCCTAATCTTAAAAGTAGAGATAGTGTCTGTCTCCCGAATCCAAACTGGAAGCTGGTTCCACAGAAGAGGGGCCTGAAAACTGAAGGCTCTGCCTCCCATTCTACTTTTAAATACTCTAGGAACAACAAGTAGGCCTGCAGAGCAAGAGCGAAGTGCTCTAATAGGGTGATATGGTACTACAAGGTCATTGAGATAAGATGAGGCCTGATTATTTAAGACCTTGTATGTGAGGAGCAGGATTTTGAATTCAATTCTGGATTTAACAGGAAGCCAATGAAGGGAAGCCAAAACAGGAGAAATATGCTCTCTCTTTCTAGTCCCTGTCAGTACTCTTGCTACAGCGTTTTGGATTAGCTGAAGGCTAAAGTGTCATTTTTCAACATTTTGGGTTAATGTTGAAGTTTTGGTGGCTAAACATAATCAAACAGTTAATGATTAGAATTTCATGATTTCCACCACCAGGCACCAAAGCAGTGTTCTTATTTGCTATTTTAACCAAATGTTACAAATACCAATTTAAATTTTATAGCCTTTATAGATGCTCTGCAGTTTGTTTACACTCATATCCAGATTCATAGATGTTCATAGATGGTTCACAAACTAATTTAACTAAATGTATGTAGTTTAGTATCTTCTATTTAATTATAAATATTTAGACATCATGTGTATCAGTTCTGACTCCATTATGAAATGATTTGTTTGGGCGGTAGAAGTTTTTTGAAATGAAATCTATTTCTTTGTTCTGGAGAAAGTACACATAATAAAAACGATCTATTCAAAGACGTGCCGCATTTTGCTTCTCCACTGTTTGTCTTTCTTTAGAAAAAGGTGATTACAACGAGGTGGAGCTGTTAGTCAAATAAAAATTTGTAATGATTTATATAATCACAACTTGCTTTTTATACCCTAAAATGAAGACAGATCCCCACAGTGGAACTGTAGTTAAACAGATTTATATCCCCACAATATGAGCAATAAAAGTACACACACACACACACACACACACACACACACACACACACACACACACACACACACACACACACACACACACACACACACACAAAATGTTAGTGCAGGGTGTGATCTGTGGAAAGCAATGACATGCTCAGACAGAAATAAAAACATAAACCATAATTATCACTTTGTTGAACTTTCACTGTGGGTTCATTACTGTATCAATACACACACACAGACTGGGGTTGTTATGGAAAACAATGATTTTCGGAGAGTCTGCTGTGTTACATGCTTCTCTTTTGGCATCCTTGTAGACAGTTTGTATGTCTGAGGTTTCTCTTTGTGAAGAGTCGCTCCCTTCGCAGCAATGACACAAAACAGAAAGAGCAGCGGCGCGAAGCTGCTGCTTTCCTCTGGCCTTTCATTTCAAAATCAAACCCAGCAAAAGTCACACTTTAAACACACTCCAGGTGTACCTGCTCGCTGTCTCTCATTACGCATAAAATGTTACGAGGCACCTCATTAATTGTACCCGACGTGACACACCTTTGTCTTTGTTCTCCACCTGTCCCTGCGTTATTATTTATATCTGATTGCAGACTGATATGGATCATTATGATTTATGACAAAAACATATATTGATGCCTCTGATTTAATCTGGCAGACATGCAAGTACAGACTGCCAGCTATGTAAAGAACAAATTTATGAGTTTTTTTTGTTTATGGCATCTTTTAAAAAGTTCCAGTATGAACCAAGGAGCACATGGATATAATCTCTGCCTTATCTGCCAGCTCTCAGATGGCTTTGCAGCACTCTGACTGCCATAAATTACAATAAGTGTTTGAGTGATTATCTGATCTACGTTCATTATGACGTCTGTTTTCCAGCCTCATATTAGACTCATATTGTGTGCGTGTGTGCCATCAGGTGGTGACTCTCACTTTGAGATATATTATGGTATATCGTCTCCTTGGGCAACTTAGGGAACAATCACATCTCTGTGTTCACTACAAGCAGCCAGGAGACATGGCGTAATTGCACACACCGTTGTAGGAACAAACACTGTAATTGTTCCTATGTACTTTTTGTCTAGGTTTTTCAGGTGCAGGTGTATCAGGAGGGTGTGTATATGTGCGTCTGGGTGTTATTTGAAAGTGAGGTTGCCTTGTGGCCATAAGACATTCAAACTATCACTAACTGAAATATGAAATCAGCCTGAAGGGAAGTCAGTCCGCCCAAATAAAGAATGTAACCATGCACACAAACACACACACACACACACACACACACACACACACACACACACACATAAAAAGGGGGAGGGGCTAAAAATGCAAGTGGATGAACTGAGGAGATGAGTTGTCCTTGTTGAAACATATTTACATGAGGTAGGAGCTCAGTCACAGCCTCCGTGTGTATTAGACTGTTCATGTATTTTTTCCTGGTTCAGTTTGGTAGTTTTCAAAGACACACTAGAAAATCCAAATCCGCAAGTGCATCCAGTTCACTTTCAATTTTTGCATGACCTTATAGCCATTCCTTTTTTATTTACCTCTTGTTTTCTGCTCTTTTATCTAATAAATGACTTGTCTTTGGAATATGATTCAAACATAGCGTGCCAAATATCAGACAAGTTAGTCCACATGTATCGACCACGTCATTTAACAGTGTAAAAAACCCATAAAATGTCATTATTTCTCAGTGATAAACTCATGGTCCCACTACCCCGTTTTTCAAAGCCATATTTCTTAAACACAAACATTGTCATGATTGATTTTTGGGACCAAACCTCACATCTGCTCTGATTGTGAAAGGGATACAGGGCAAAAAGTGACTGGCACCATTCATAATTCCCTTAATAGCTACTAAAGCCCCAGTTACAGCTGAAGAAAGGATCCCAAAAGTATGAAACTGCTACCACTGGTGTTATTTTATTGTAAAGTGGACCAAACATAACACATTTCCCACATGCTTTTGGGAGATTTGGTGTATTTGTGTTTTTGCAAATTGTAGTTGCACTTGGATGGAGGTGATTTTCCTAGAAAAGACTTCCGTCTTGCAAATGTACTCCATAGTCCAGACATATGCAGAATACAAAACTAGTGCTTGCCAAAAATTAACGTAGCTCCTTTGGTGTTGCAGTAGCTTTCTTGCCTACGTTCATTCATTTTGGGGGGATATCAAGTCATTGATATTCCAAAACCTTCAGGTAACTTATAGAAAGTAGAACAATACAGAAAAATCATTTCACCTTTAAACACGACAATAACCCCAAGAGCACATCCGAATCAAAAAAAGAATGGCGCAGATCTAAATCCAATAGAAAGTCTATGGTGTGACCTGAAGACGGCAGTGCACAAGAGCTGCTCTTGCTGTCTTGCAAACATTGCCAAGTCAAGATGTGCAATGCTGATAGACTCCTACACAAGAAGACTGAATGCTATGATCAAATTAAAAGGTGCTTCAGCAAACTGTTAGTTTAAGGATATGGACGCTTACGCAACCAGCTTACTGTGTTTTGCTTTCAGAACTGCCTTCGTTCTTCATTGTATAAATTCAACAAGGTGCTGGAAACATTCCTGAAAGATTCTCTTCCAGAGTTGCTGCAGAATTGACTATGAAAGGGATTAGAAAGCCATTTCTTAGGCTATGACTCCAATAAACCACAGTTATAGTATTTTTCCACAAAAGAAGAAAACCTGGAACAATAGCAATCCTTCCTGGGTGGGGCAAGCCTACCAATGTTGCTCCAACACATTCACAACACATCCAGAAGGACACTGTCATGGTTTGTTTTGGTTTTTAATCTCTGCAAGTCTCTGTGGATACTTTGAAAATCATTCCCCTGGATTAACTAATTAGACATTAGCTTTTACATTTACAGAATTTTAAAGATTTATTCCCATCAGTCAACTCCCTGGAGAACTGGAAAGCTCACCTGTGATCATCTTGTGCTCCTCGTGTTGCTTAACCTTTCCTCGTCTTTAAATAAAGATTGTAAAACTTAATCTGTCATCTTTATTAGCTTTGCATTTGAGTCCACTTGCAACACTTGGCTTAATCAGCCTTGACAGTCGCAAAAGAGTTCATGTTCATGATTCAGTCATAACAAAGAGATTAGGCAAAAACGCCATCCACAGAAGAGGCTCGTCTCACATTTGCCAAAAAAAACATCTTCATGATTCCCATGACGTTTGGGAAAACATGAACTTTTTGGAATGTTTGAGTCCCGTTACACCTGATGTAAAGCTAGCATAGCATTTCATAAAAAGAACATCATAGCACCAGTCAAACATGGTGGTCTTAGTGTGATGGTCTGTGGCTGCTTTGCTGCTTCAGAACCTAGACGACTTGCAGTAATTGATACAACCGTGAATTCTGCTCTGTACCAGAAAATCCTGAAGGTGAATCCCCGTCCATCAGCTCTGGCCCTGAAGTTCAAGAGCACCCTGGTGATACAGCAGCACAATGAGTCGAAGCACACCAGCAAGTCCACCTCTGAGTGGCAAACAAGTCTGGACTTAAATCAAATGGAGATGCTTTGGTGTGACCTTAGACGGACCGTTAATGCTCGGAAAACCTCCAGTGTGGCTAAATTAAAAACAAAAGAGAAGAGTGGGCAAAAATTTGTGAAAGACTCTTTGCCAGTTATCACTAACAGTTCTTACCGCCAAAGGTGACACAACTATTTATTAGGTTTCGGGGAAAATGACATTTCACACAGGGTCAGGTAGAATTTTTATAGTTTTTTCCCTCTTAAGCATCATTTTAAAAAATGCATTCTGTATTTGCTTTGTCTAATAATGTGAAACATTTAAGTCTGACATATAAACAAAAAACTGAGAAATCAAGAAGGGGGCACATAATTATTCACAGCACTGCACATACATTTACATTTAAGTCCAGGTTGTGATAGATGCAGATACCGCTGCCCTCTCGTCCATGTCAGAAATTTTTCACCTCAGTGAGACTTTTACCTCGAAAAATAATAAATGATAAACCTTTTTAGTTCCTCCCTATTACCTCCTTATCTCAAAAACAAAACAAAAAAACATGTTCACCTCATATAGTTTTTATTTTTCCCTCTTTTGCTTGAGATAGATCTGCACACATCCTTAGACCACACACACTCATTTTAATGTTTATACAAATATCTTATTTTGTAGCTTTATGTCTTCGTGTCTCATCCTTTTGTTTCAAAACAAAGCATGAGAAGGAAAAAAGAAAGAAAGAAAAATGCAATTACAGATTTATAGATTTTTTCTATGCTGAATAGACCTCCTGAAATAACTAGTTGTTCAAGAAAACTGCCTGCTTTGATCAGATGAGTAGTTATGAGTAAGATTAAAAGCAGCGCACCTGTGGCATTTTGGAAAGTTATTTTTACCCTGCTTTAAATATTCATTGTTAAGTGACAGAAATTCAGTCAGGTGGTGTGTGTGCTGACGCCACTCCCAGTCTTCCGATAGCTGCTCGTAAATCAACATATTTGTCACCTTCTGTGCAGTTGTCAGTTCAGCACTTTGAGGTAATGAGGCTTTAAAACTGATACCGAGCAAGATAAACGCACCTGTTACCGGCTCCCGCCCCGCCACCACCCTTGACTTGCATTTTTGCTCCTGATTTGCATATAAGCAGTGGTTTGTTGTTCAGTATGTAAGCTGCATTGCACAAATAGCATCATGGCCACAGATATGTCTTATGTGATCTTAATAAAAATGCACATGTGGGGTGAAATAAACGATTGGCTTTCAGTAATTCCAGATTCAAACAAGTCAATTTAGAGTACAAAGGAGGATTTATTAGCACTCTAAATATTAGTTCTTTTTTTTTTTTTTTTT
>NW_005187508.1:1490264-1499924 GCF_000239375.1 Pundamilia nyererei
TGTGTGTGTGTGTGTGTGTGTGTGTGTGTGTGTGTGTGTGTGTGTGTGTGTGGCCAGTCATTGTAAAGATTCAGCCACATTCCTACACATTCAAAACTTGTTCAACAAAAACAAACCAAACAAATAAAGAAGTAATTAAAAGAATAGTGCATATATTTTTCTCTGCATCAAAACAGATTTAAAGACATTATGCAGATCAGGTCACATGCATGTTAAAATCAAGTATTCCTTCTGCGCTAATTAACTGATTTCTTTTTCTGCAGAAAAAACCCCACGTTTCAATCATTAAAAGCAAAAAAGCTTCTTGAGGTAACTTGGGGCTTGAAGACTGCCAGTATGTGCAGCTTGTGAGCTGCGTGTCCATGGATCAGTGTGTGCACGTTTGTGTGCACAGTGCAGTGTTTGAGTGCGTAAGTGTGTGTGTATTTTGGGTGGGGTCTCTATGAATCGTTTCCCCACCCTGCAGGGAGTAGTGCTTCCTCTCCAGGGTTCAGAAATAACCAACAGACAGCTTTATTGTTCGAGAACCTGCCTGCTGTCTCTCTCTCTGACACACACACACACACACACACACAAAGACCCCATCCCTTTCACAGATCTGTGCAACTGACAAGTAAAGTCTTGGTTACACCCTGGCTCAGAGGAAGGGAGGAAGAAGGAGAGAGCGAGGGAGGGCGAGAGAGGGATGCACAAACAGGGAGGGAGAGAGCGAGAGAGAGCTGGGGGGGGTTAAAGGGAGGGGTTTGTGGACACTTGATGTGCTGACAGGACAGCGGTGGACACACCCGGACTGTGGCGCCTGACCTCCTGCAACAAACAGAGGCGGCCTTACACACACACACACATTCATGTAACATCATCCTCCCTGGTGTTGCAGGTCGTGTTTGCTGTGTTCAGCTCCATGTTAGCAGTTTGTGACTCAGCAGGATAACTACAATCTGTTTCTTTTATAATCCGTGCCTCTGTCTTACTCAGAGGTCGCTCACACAGACTCAGCAACGCACTGCACTCTTCAGATTTACTCGAGTACTGTAACTAGCTACCTGGGTATTTCCATTAATGGTGCATTCATGACTGTGTCTCCAATAGTTTTCAGAGATATGTGTAACTTTGCAGCTAAGGACTGTTTTTCAACCATGTGATGTTTTTATAAAAATTTACATTGAACTCCAAAGGAGCATCTAAAATGGTCTGAACGAAATGATGCTCATCACTGTAAACACAGTACGACACAGTGAAAATGAATGTTTCCACAGGTCTCAGTGACTGTAAAGCCACGTCTACTAGCAATAACTTTGAAGTAGTCACTTTCTTGGTGACTTTATCAGCCTCACATGATCACATTTCATTAAGGTTATTAAGGTTTGAAGGCATTTGTTAACGCACAGCTCTCTCAAAGTCTCGCCACAGCATTTTAGTCAGATTTGATTTTTTTTTTTCTTTCTCAGCCGTTCTGTTGCGGATTTGCTCCGGTGCTTCGTACCATTGTTCTGTCGCTGTGCATTTAAGGTCAAACGTCTCCACTTTGGTCTGCGCTTTCCAAATAACGTCGTTCCAGATGTTTTGTGGTTTGTTCAGATGTAGCTTTACAAACTTGAGCTGTGCTGTCATGCTCTTTTTAGAGAAAATTGTCTTTCTCCTGCAAACTCTTCCAAACAAGACAAACTTGTTGAGTGTTTTTCTGATGGTGCTGTGATTGACTTTAACATTTTACATATGCCAGCTGAGGCCTGTAGACCCTGAGATGTAATTCTTGGGTTTATTTTTACAACTCCTTTGTACCAGAGGTTGAACCTGCTGGGTATCATGTCCTGGGAAGATTAGCAGCTGTCTTCAGTGTAAGTTTGCACTTAATTTTTAATTTTACCTGGATCTTTTGATCAATTTTGATATTTTTTTACGAGTTCAATATTTTTCCTCACCACTGTAAATACTTTAAGAGAGCTAAGTAAAAACAGAGTTCCTTTTAGGGTTTAATCAGGGTTAAAGGTCAGAGTCAGAGAACCTGAAAGCCTTGAAGCGTACCGTTAGTGACTCACACCAAGAAATTAATCATATGCTGACACTTCCTATGCTGTCATCTACTGCTAATCATAAAGAGTGTGTTATAATAACTACAGAGGATTTGACCAAACAGAGGTCAAACTTTTATGACTTAAGTCCTAAACAGCTCTGATATAAGCGGTAATAAATCATTGTTCTTTTAAAATGCAACCTGCCGCATCCTCAAAGCACCGATTGGCATTTTTGCTGCTTTGATTTATAACAGTTTATTAAACAAACACACCCTGACTGTTTTATACTCTGATAAACTCGATATGTGGAATGAGAACAATGAATAAGAAAAATGCTTTGCTGCTTATTTTGAGGCACTTTATATTAATTATTTTTAAAGATAATTTTACTTATTTTGACTATATATACTCTAGTTGATGGTTTTGGAGCACAGTTGAATAATTTATTCAGACTTTTAAATAACAGGAGAAAAAAGGAAATGAATGATTTCTAAGAGAATTATTCAATCCAAGACTGCATTCACTGGCTGGTTCTTTGCATGCCATCATCTGATTGGCTCTAAGAGATCTCACAAAACAAATGTGTTAACTTGACATGTGCTCAAATAATTGGTAGACTGAAAATATAAGTTAAACTGTAAATATGACACACACACACACACACACACACACACACACACACACACACACACACACACACACACAAACATGTTTCCATTGACTGGGAGGAAGAAACAAAACAAAGTAAAATAAGAGGCATCTGCATGCAGAATTGCACAACATTGACATGTTAGCTAACAGTTGGATCTGAAGTGTCTGGGTGGCGTGATGAAACACACACACACACGTAGAGACGGCGATGTTGAAATAGACTGGGTGGAATATATATGTGCAATTTCCTTGCCAAGAATGAAATTTCTTAGAAGCGACTTACTGTTGCTCTGTTACCAAAGCCTTTTTTAATTTACATTTAGACTTTCTGACACACCCAGATGTGCTGCAAAGAAGAATAAACTCATCTGAGGCATCTGCCAAAACAAACCCCTGTGACAGATTTGTGTCAAACATGATTTCTGGTAAGGTTCCTGTAATGCAGGGTGGATGGATGACGTGAAATAAAGCGCAGCGATAGCGAGACTTCATTAAAAATAAAACTTATATTACAAAAGATTAATAAATATAATGCGAGTGTTACTCTCGCTTCTGGTGTGGTAGAGTTCTCCTCTCTCGCTGGTGGATGGTGGTAAAACTAGCTTCAATAATGAATACAAACTTTTACGCTGTTGTCTACCTGACACACACACACTTAAATGTTACAGATAAAATACAAAATGAGGTTAATTATATAATGAAGTCAGCCATTTAAAATCATAAAATAATAGAGCAAAAGCTACTATCCAGCATTTGCAACATTGAATCTAATTACCAAAAATAAATACACAATCCATAACTAAGGTTATTTTACTGTGTTATATTCACCAGCTCAATGCATTTAGTTCAAAGTGAGCATCAGAATGGGGAAGAAATGTAATTTAAGTGACTTGACCGGTGACCCGGTGTCACTCCTGTCAGCGAAGAACAGGAAACTGAGGCTACAATCCCCAAAACTAGACAATAGAAGACTGGAAAAATGTTTCCTGGCCTGAAGAGTCTATTTCTGTTGCTGTATTCAGATGGTAGGGTCAGAACGTGGTGCAAACAACATGAAAGCCTGGATCCATCCTACTGAGTGTCAAAGTTTCAGCCTGGTGGAGTGCAACGGTGTGGGGAGGGGGGAATCTTGGCACACTTTGGAGCCCTCAGTACCATCTGAGCATCATTTAAACTGTCTTTACGCTGTACAGACTCCGCTGATGAGCGTTTAATTAATTTGTTTAATTAATTAAATCAAATCAAATCAAATCACTTTTATTGTCACATCGCATGTGCAGGCACACTGGCACAGCACATGCGAGTGAAATTCTTGTGTGCGAGCCCCACAAGCAACAGAAATGTGCAAACACAACAACACAAACCAGCAAATACAAGAATTAATTTGTTGTTTTATGTTTTATTTTTATTTCCACAGCATACCTGAGCATTGCTGCTGACCACGTCTATCCCTTTACGACCACATTGTACTCAGGGTGAAGGAGATAAAGGCCTTGAATCGGACTTGAACCTTTAGCCTTATGGTTAATACATTTTTAATAACCATGTAGAAAAATGATCTCCATTGTTACTGTAAAGCTGTAAATTACATTCAGGAAACTTGATAAATTCTCTGCAGTGCATCTATAAACACTATCTGGATGGCTTTCATAAAGGATTGTTATAAAACTTGGTTTAAAGAACCTTTAACTGAGTCCTGTTTCACTTTCACTCCCTGTTCGGTTAGATTAAGGCTGCCTTGTTAGGTTTAGGAAAAGATCGTCGTTTTGGATTAAAATACACCAGTTCACAGCCTAAATCTGCACACTGAATACACTTTAAGGGTACCCAGTGCATTACAAGCAACACCCTATCTGTATCTCCAAGGAGGATTTAATGCACCGGGGAATAAAAACACTGATCGAAATCTTTTACAGACGATAAAGAAAAACAGTCATCTTTAACAAATGCATATATGTGGACAGTGTATGAAATATTATATGTGAGTATGCTATCAAAATGCCATCGTTAAACTTTCAGCACAATAAATATTATTAAAAATGAACCTTAAAATAATCAGTGTTTATTTCACAAACTAATGAAACAACCAATAAAACAAGTCCACATAAATCACAACATTATTTTTCATTAGCAAACATAGCTAGATAACAGTAATGTTTCTAAACAGCATAGTTAAAGTTGTCCAGCCACTTTTTGAACATCAGTAACACAAGCAGATACAGATTACAGCAAATCAGTTTTGCTTTGATTGTTACATAATCAATATTAATATTACATTTAAAGCCTGGTAGCAACTTTTTCTTTTCACTTACAGCAGCAGAGCACGTGTCAGAGGAGGTGGGGTCAAGGAGAGGCTCCTGCCTGTCACACTCGTTCAGCCAGCGGTGAGTGCACAAATACTGATAATGACGTGTGTTTTAATAGTCTGAGACATTAACATTAAATGGACTTTGTGGATATTTCTCTTTTTTCCAAAACATCCAAAAGGAACAAACGTCATTAACTTCTTCTGTTTCCTCTCACAATCCTATTCAAAGTGAGATCAAACGACTAATGAATGGGGAGAAAATAGGAAAATCATTCTTAAGCAAGTTAAAACAAACATTCAGATCATTATTTTTTTTTTTTTAAATAGGCTTGAGGGTGAAAGTAAAGCGAGAAGCTTCAAAGGTCTTGTTTAATCAGGACCTGACTTTACAGCCTCCATCGCTCTGAATTACCTGGGCGCTAAAGGGAAAGTAGCTGCTTATCAATATTTAGTGCTGCTGCAGTGCTTTATGGGCAGTTACTGACACTGCCTGACCTTTTGTACTGACCCTCATCACGGCACTTGATGTGCTGTTACAGTCCTTTAAACAGAGCATCACTGATGATTATAAACCATCTAAATTACTTTATAAAGCACATGAAAGCGTGAAATTTATATTTGCTGGTGCATAAAGGTGAGCAGATAACGTCCTACCCTGATATATTTCTTCATATTTCAGGGGTTGGTTTAGTTCCTCCTGCACTCATCCTTTACTGATGGCACAAGGGATTTTTTTTGTTGCAGCAGCAGGATAGAATAAAAACAGAACAGTCTACAATGAATTTCTGTTCATTTTAATTTTATCTATATAGCTCCAAATCACAACAACAGTCGCCTCATGGTGCTTTATATTGTAAGGTCGACCCCACAATAATGCATACAGAGAAAAACCCAACAATCATATGACCCCCTACGTGCAAGCACTTTGGCGACAGTGTGAAGGAAAAACTCCCTTTTAACAGGAAGAAACCTCCAGCAGAACCAGGCTCAGGTTGGGGTGAGAGAAGGAAGACAGGATAAAAGACATCCAGAGATTAATACCAAGTATAAATCGGAGTCTAATAGATAGATATATTTCAAACCACTGATGCACAAATACAACAGTGATAGAAACAAAAAAAGCAAAGTGGGCCCTGAGTATTCACTCATATTTTATTACAACCATAAGCAGAAGCCATACGTTAGAGCAGTGACTTCCCAAAGGTAAACAAAGCTAAACAGATCATCTCGAAACTAACACACAGGTTCTTCATTATTACTGAAATATAATAGCTTAAAATTCCTCCATCAGGCTCTTGGATGGCGGGAGTTCGCGTCAGGTTTTAAGGAGGATACAGGCATGTGGTGTAGCTGATCCTGCTGGGAAGGGCTGGGCACGGCCGGGCTGAGGCGGAGTGTGGACAAGTAAACAGATGCCAAGTCAAATAAAACTCTGCAATGGAACAGCTCTTGGCAGCAGGACACATTTAACACAAACACACACACTTTGTACACATTCAGTAGACTGTTTACACACAGCGTAGGCAGCGCAGCAGACGCGGGGTGATCCAGCTCCATCGCAGCTCACTCAACCAGAGAAAATCTGTAAGCCGAGTTTCAACCACAGTCATGTGACAAATCATCTTTCCCCAACAGAGAAGAAGCTTGTTCCCTTTTCAGCCTGTAACATTAGGAGCTCTGACACAGCAGGTGCGACACACACACACACATGTGCACACACCACTGTTACAAAACCCCATAATTGCAACATAAGTAACCTCATTTATCAGGCGGTTCTGGTGGGCTGTGAGGTGTGGCCACGTAAGGAGCAGTCATGCTAATCAGTGACATTTACAGATGAAGGTGTGTCTGGCTTCTGGATGTTATGTAGAGAACATGACTCTCTTTGTTGCTGCTTCATGGAAATCTCCACTCAGCTGCAGTGTTTGGTTTGGATCAAGACATGAGCTGTGCCTTCACCCCACAGATCAGCGAAGCAGTTAACAGACAGTATTAGCAATTCTTCTGTTGATCCCTGAGGCTCAGGCAAAGTCTTTGTTCTCACATGGTCGGTCAGAGGTCATTTACAGAGCAGCACCACTTCTGGACCTGGAAGGCCTGGCTTTCTCAAATTCATGGTGTATTTGATTATGAGGGAGTAGCTGATGCAAACAGATGCCCTGCGCTCCAACTGAACGCCACTTGTAGGGCCCAAAGGGCTCCACAACCAGAAAAAAGTCCAACATATTTTGGGAAAAAGAATAATCAGGTGTTTAAGTTTGACTGGGAAAGACATTTCTGAATGAGCTTCAACCACTTTTTAAATTATTATTATTAGGGTGACAAAAGTTAGAGCGGCAAAGCTGAGATGCTTTGTACAGGTGCAGAGGAGGGATAGTGGATATACTGGACGAGGATGCTAGGGATAGGAGCAGCTGAAGGTACACGTTTAACTGTATTTTTTATATTACTTATTAAAATAAAACATTATTTTATAAATATTTGAGGCAGAAAAAAAAACCGGAACACTCACCTGTGGCTTTCTTCCATTTTTCAGTCCTTTGTTTGCAGCCATGTCATCTATTGCCAACATTAATTATAATTTAATTTTGGGTTGGTTTTTGGCCAAGCTCAAAAGTAATTAATACACTTCAGGATATGCCAGGATTGCTTTTAACACTTGGAAATCCATTGATGTCAGTGACTGCCTGAAGTCTATAACTCAGGGACGTCATCAAAGACTGTTTTTCCTCCTTTGAGATATTCTGTCAGACTTCTATAGCAAAACTTTTGTAAAACACCTTGAATTAGAGCTGGAAGTCTGCATTTCAATCACACGCGGCCTGTTTCATTCAGTATTCATTTTGGTGGTGTACACAGTTCACCAAACTATAAAAAAAGTGTCTTATAGACCTACTAACTGTAATATGATCATTGCATAGCGTATCAAACTGTAGCTAATTTTTAATTCATTAACATCCCAACTTAAGCGTGGTATATAGAAACGCACCATTTATGTGCTTCTTTTCTTTAAATTAAATAAGCACATTTTACTCTTGCACACAAATAACCTGTAGCGAACTCCATGAGTGACATTTCTGTGATTAAAAACACAAAATCAAACAAGCAAAAAAAACAAAAAAAAACATCCAAGGATGGCTCCAACCCGACCGGGTGGCTGATTAAGACATGCTTGGAGAGGCCCGTGAACAGGTTTAGGAATGGAAGGAGAAAAAGATCTCTCGGTGAAATCGTATAGTCCTCTTGCATTCTGCTTGACTAACAGAACAACCCAATCACAGAGGGCGAAAAACAAAACAAAAACGAAGCATGCATGTACACGCACTACAAAATATTTTGCAGAAATTCCGTTTTCTGTCTTTTGTCTGGGGTCTTGCTGTTGGTGTTTTTTTTGGCTTTCCTGTTTCATGTACCCACTCTCACACTATATGCAAACTAACAGGGTCACAACTTGCCCAAACACGCCGCTTCTCCAACCTCAGGAGGAGTTCCTGTTAACAAATACATGTCTGTGTTTTAAGTACGGTGTACAGCGCACGTCTATATACTGGAAACCTTATATTGGTATTCAAAAATGACTGACATGTTTAGACAGGAGGTGGAAGAATCTATACATCCGACACATGTTGATCTGGAGTGCAACACACTCACTCACACACACACGCACAAAGAAAGCTGGCTTCAGACGTGTTGGAAGAATATGAAATGTATTTTAAAGTACAGAGTAGCAATAATCATAGTAAAACAGAACATGTGCAAAGAGAGTCAGGGGTAAAAGAAAAATATCTTTACAGTGTAAACCGACAGGTTTGTTGCAATCAGTGAGAACATTGACACGCAGTGACATTCAAACACGCACGTACAGGCACACCAAGCTGCAGCTCGGGCTGAAGAATTCAGTATGTTGCATACAGTAAATGATTTACGGGTGACAGATTGTCTCAACAGCAGAAGTTTTCCTCTTTAAAGTTAGCGTCTTTTGCCGTAATTTTGAGTAGCTCCTCAGTAAATGTGTGGACTTCCCCTCGCTGGAGCGGCACGGCTAAGCTTTCAGATTTTTCCCATCAATGCAGATGAATTGACATGTGTTTAAAGGTGAAACAACAGGATGTGAAATGAACTGGATTTATTGTGTTGCTTTTCCTGGAAGCTGCTGTAACTTAAATGAAGTTCAAGTTCAAATTGCGCAGGGCCAGGAAAGCCTAGGAAGAATCAAAAATAGTTCACCCCTGATCTCAGAATATGAGCACCATCATCATCATTTAGCCGATGTTATATTTAACCTTTGCATTACAAACCCCCCCCCAAAACATTTTGCTGGCGTTTATTTCTTCACCCATCCCTTCATCTCACCTCCTTCTTACAATCTCATTTTCTTTGGGAGGAACTTGTGTTTCTTAATTATTGTGATATTTGTAACAGTGCTCTGAATACTGCAGAGTGGAGTCTTTGTTCTACAAGCTTGCTGTACATTTTTTGCTGCATCCAAAAACACAAACAAACTCCATTTAACACACACACACACACACACACACTTATCCAGGTGACTTCAGGGTTATCCCTGACATTTTGTTACTATGAAGGTGGTTCACTTCTTAGTGGGGTACATCGCCATGGTAACCTATCCTGCGAACCTGTTTTATCTTGTTTTGTTTTTCAACCTTTTGTGTTCAAACAATTTTACAA
>NW_005187508.1:1499944-1516625 GCF_000239375.1 Pundamilia nyererei
GATTATTTATGTTTATTTATTAGAGCACAGGAAGAGAGTACTATCCTTCAACCTCAATCCCATTTCTGCCACTATTTCATCTGTCCTCTTATCATCATCATCATCATCATTATTATTAAAACATTCCAGAGGCGGCAGGATCGAGGCAGAGACTCATTAATCAACTCTCGCCAGCAGGTGAAGCAGCGAGTCCACAGTCCTGCTATCGTGCTGCTCTCTGCCCTCCAGCTTTGATGCTGCTGTGACTGTCTGTCAGACGGACAGTGAAGGAAGCGCCTGTCCGTCGGGGTTGGCGTTTATCCCGAGGCTGGAGAGGAGGCCCTGGAGGTGTGTGATGGTGTTCAGCAGCTGCTTCTTCTCCTCCTCCAGTGCAGAAACCTGCTCCTTCAGCTGCCCCTCTGCCTGGGCCAAAGCCTCCACTCGACTCTCCAGGTTGCACACTCGAGCGTGGGACACCTGGGTGAGAACAGCGAGGGAGCGGTGACCTAATGGAACAAAGAACGGGCAAAGGCAGCTTTTCTTCTTTTGTGCAAGCGTGCGTGTGTGTGCGTACCTGGAGCTCCTCGAGCAGGTCGAGGTTCTGCTGTCGCAGGCTCTGATTGGTCCTCTCCAGCTGCGCAGCTCGCTGGTGCTGGTTGAGGGTCGGGGGCGTGTCCAGCAGCTCATCCTGCAACACGTGGTACTCCACCTCATAGGCTTGGAGCTGCTTGGACACATCCATCTCACAAACCTGAAGCAGAGGCATTTAATAACTCTCAGCTGGGTGAACATTTGAACTGCTTGCAAACAGGAGAATCGTGTTTCCATCGTGTCATACCATTCTAAAAGAATGTATGTGAGGAGGATATAAAAGGAATATGACCAGGTTAAAAGTGGGTTTAATTGTTATTTTTACTGATTTGATTGATCTAAAACTCTTGCTTTGGCTTTGTAACTATTTAACTGAGTAATAATGGAAACTCAAAGTACTCCACAAGTTTAGCACTGCTGTTTATAACTCGGCTCTCATTATTGCAGCTCGGTCGTTATTCCTAATTGTTCTCACCAAAGACAACATTTGGAGGCAGTAAACAAAAGCAGCCGCACAATCACACAATTCAACAAGACTTCAAACACATTCGGTTTAGAGCTGCTCATTAACTGAGATTTCTCATATACATCTATATATTTAAATTAAAAAAATAGTCTTTTGCTCACGTGTATTCCCTTTATTTCACTGAGGGCACTTTGTGTTTCTCAGCAAAATTACGTTATCATTACTCACAGCAATGGTGGTCAAAACTAGGAACAAAGCCTCGTGTGAAACTGGGGATGTTTACTCTACAATGTCAACACATTACACACACTGAGCAGGCTGCTGTTGTCCAGACCAAAGAATTTTTCACATTTCGGCATTACAAAACAATGAACTGACCTGGAGTCTCCACACATCCAGTATGTTCACTCCCACTTTTCTTTTCTTTTTTTCTCAGATGAAACTGTGAGTCATAACACATGTAACATATACATAATCCGATATGAAAAAGTGGCACTGGAGGGAAAGTACCGGCAAGTAAGCAGTTTGCCATCTCATAGAAATTATAAGATAAGCGCGTACCTTCTAAAGTATAGCTTACCATGAGTTGTTAGCTCTGTGTCATCTGTGATTGCTAGGGATGGGTACCGGTATCGGTTCTGACATAAATGGTAGTAACCAGACCGAAAAGCAGCGCACATTTCGGTGCTTTTTTTTCCTGAGCTGTGATACACTTTAGATCTAGCCTATCATTTTACGTTTCCGAGGATAGTAGGCGTTCTTTTATGCAGAGCTACAGATTAAAATGCCCAAGGCGAAGCGGTCAAAAGTCTGGCTGTACTTCACAGCAAAGGATGCAAACTCAGCAGCCTGCAACAAGTGCTTTAAGCTGATACTGTGATACTGTCAAAGGAGGTAACACCTCAAACCGATGAAACACCTGGCGACGCATAGCGTTTCTTTTTAAAGCCGAGAAATGCGCCGTATTTGATAGCTTGCTGCAAGACCTCATACCGAGCACATCTACTGCGGGTGGGTTGCCAGTTATCGGACCGGAGCAACATCCCCCAAAAACCCGAAGAATAGAGTCCTGGCCCCTAGCCCTGCCAGTGTAGCAGAAATGATGAGGATGATGATGCAGCAGCAGCCGTTCTTCTCTGCGTGAGTAGCTTAATGTTGTTCGTGTGTAATTTACGTTGAGTAGGCTAACCACGTTATTACATTAATGCAGGTAAGGTGAACTAGCAAACATCATCATAGCTACATGCGGCTGTCTTCTTGTTTGATGGCAGATACTCCCTTCACCCTGACCAAAAAGGCTAAAAAGACCAAAGAAAAAGTGGAAAACAGTTAAACATGAGAGGTTTAGGACAAAGTTTGTGTTTTTTCCATTGTTTAAGCACTGCTTCCAGCCAAGAGTGATACCATATATGCCCTATAGCTGCAGAAAAGGCTAACATTGTTATCTTTTTACGAAAAACAGCTGAACATGAGAGGTTTTTGGACCAATTTTGTGTTCTCCATTCTTTAAGCACCGGTTTGAGCACCGGCACCGTTTCAAAAGTACCGGTTTGGCACCGGTATCGGATAAAACCTAAACGATACCCATCCCTAGTGATAGCTGACAGCCACATTACCGCGCACCTTAATGGTTAACATTTTCTCATGGCAACCATAAATTACACTAAAAAGTGAAACCTGACCAAGACTATGAGATTTTACCCACTCGAGTCGATCAGCGTGAGAGGCCCATCTTACTGACGTGGTATTTTTCCAAATGGTGACGCATGAGGTAAAATTGACATAACTTCGCACACACTCCACCCATCAGCTGCTCTCATCACTGTTGTAAAGGCAGGGTGTGGCTGGCCCTGATAGCCTCTGTCACTCAAGCAGGATATCATTCTCCTTTGTCTCATTGTGAAGCCATTAAATTGTCCCCTTTAACTGCTGCGAGTTGTAAAACCAGATCTCAAAATGAAACACATCTGTTCCGTGAACTTAGTAAAAATGTTTTAATAGTTTCGTGAGCTCATTTAGAGCAACAACAGACAAAAAAAGAACGTCCAGTTTTACAACAGCTAATCTGATGAGCTCGGTGCTGGTTATCGTGTAAACGATGTCTGGTATGAGTGTGAGTAAAGGCACAAAGTCGCCAAAATAAACTGCAGGAGGACCACTAGGAAATTTTTTATAACAAACCTCACAGCTGAACATGGAGGACATTTCAAAGACAAACAAAGGCAAACTGGCTAAAGCTAAAGCTATCCAGAGCTCAGAGCCAGCCACAAGCCAGCAGCCTCGGTATGAGCAACGGATCAAAGATGTTACGAGGAGAATTATGGAGATAAATGAAAACGTTTTTTTATTACATAAATCTTCTCCACCTCCTCGATCCAAAGTTTTATCTGTTAAAACTTTGGATTGAAGACGAGCTGATTTTTGCCATATGTCAAATATAGATCTTAGAAAGAAAACTGAAAGCTGCAAAAATCTGTAGCATTAGGTCCCACAGGAAGTAACAGGTGTTCCTCTGTTTTCACATACGAAGTTCAGATCATTTTAAATAGAATGTTTGTGTTATAAAGGCATCAAATTGTGCAAAAGATCAGTATTTTTGTCACACCGGCTGTTGTAGAATCAGCGTTTCTGCATTTTCAACTAGAGCAGGGCGATATGACCAAAAATATTTATCACGATATACATTTGAAAATTTGCGATAACGATATAACTGACGATATAATTGACACTAGACAAAATACTTTACAACTCCTCAACTTTATTAGTGCAAAAAAACCCCATGAATGTATTTTCACTTAAACAAGCAGCTGTTTTTTATGTGCGTTAAAGTTATATAAAAATTTAACAGTTCAAATGCAAATTCCTTGCTGACAGTTTAACCAAAAGGCATAACCATGTATAATATCCACAAAACTTAAAAAGAGGTTATACACATAATAGGGTAATATTATGGTGAAGCGCAGTACGTATCACTCCGCGAGGCTCCTGCCTACGATAGCCGTAATGCTCCGACAATCCATCAAGCGGTGCGGCTTCGTAGCTTAGCAAAGTCGTACTGAAACATTTAACCGATTTTCGAGCGCCGTGTACGACATAAAATTGTTTCCAGGTCAGTAAACACAACCACAATTCATACATAAGGCACACGGGATTATAAGGGGCACTGTCGATTTTCAGAAAAATCAAAGGATTGATTTTCCAAAAAACACAGTAATAACGACGGCCCGCTAGCATGCTCTACCAAAAATAGTGCTTTGTTGTGTATCTGATGGACGAAAGCTAAACCAGTTCCACACCACTGAAGTTGCAGCATTTTTACAAACCAATTCTGGTTCATCCGTTTCATTTAACGATCCACTTTCGCTCTTCTCATTCTGCGTCGCCGCCATGTGCGTATGTAAACAAAGGCACTGCGCATGTGCGTTTTACCCATATTCTATTGCGATATTTCATTTTCTTATCGTTGCCCAACATTACACCAGTATTACCGTAAACGGTATGATATAGCCCAGCCCTATTTTCAACCATAGAAAAGACCAAATATCAAGAGTCTGATAGAAAACACCGGAAAGAAAAAAAGAAGTTACTTTTTACCGCTGACTAACATTTATCTAGAATAGTTATGCATCACTCGCTCTTTAAAATGAAAGTACACAAGTACATTGTGAACAGATATTTCTTTAGGAATTCATAGAGAAAGTCTTTCTCACTGTCCTACATCCAACTAGTTGTTAGTTTTGTTTCAAACATGAAAATTAAAAATCACGCCAGACCAATTGTTCAGCAATGACTCAATTATCTCAATGGGACGATGGCTCATAACCTTTCTATAACTCCCAAAACTCCATACATAAGATCACACTGATAAAAAATAAATAAATAGATTTCTGTACTCCAGTGTTAAAATGAGTAGTTACACATTACTAAACAACTTTGTCTCCTTGTCTAACCTGGTTGATGGTTTTCTCCATCTGTACGAGGCCCAGGTTGGGTAGCATGGTCTTGATGAAATCCACAATAGACTCCAAGCTGTCGTGCTGCAGGATCAGAGGCTTGTGGCTCCCCAGCAGGCTTAAGGCCACCTTGAAGATGACCTCTGACCCCTGCAGGAACACCATATCTGACAGAGGACAAAAAGGAAGGGTCAGTTACAGAGGCAAGCGGGGAAAAAAACCCAGAAAACACAGGGAAAGGAGGCTAAAAAAGGCTCTAGCGTGACGGCACTCTTAAATTACATATTGTAAAAATCAATACTGACATGTGCTGACAGCAGAGCTTACCCTGTTTAATGGCAACTTAAAGGCTCATTAATGGGAAGAATGATTTGACGTCAGCAGAAAACGTTTAAGCAAACATAAATGTAGGCCATTGTGAATCTGCAGAGCCAGAGAGCATTTGTGTGTGTATACTGTGAATACATCAGGGTGTGGTAAGGGTTAGGCAGGATTGCATGAGATCATACAGAAGATTAAGGAATGGCAGCAGAGGTGTGGGCCCCACAGATGATATCAAAGACCTGACAGTGCAAATGTGATGGCCGCTAAGCGCAACACACACGCGCTCGTGCACGTCAACACACACACAAATGAAGTGTTATGCTCAGATGAGCACAAGGAGCCAGTGAGTCTGGTTCAATGACTGAGCACTATGTAAGAAATTAGGCGCGAAAACAAAAGTGCGGAAGGAATGAGGTAGAGAGAAAGGCAACTGCAGAAAACATATACCCTCTGTGGGCGTGATGGCATTTACACAAATGAGGAAAAGGTCACTTAACAGATAAACAGTAACTGTAACTGAGTCTCAGTGTGCACATGACTCAACTGAATCCTTTACTTTGCCTGAAGTCCCTCCCCATCTCCTTCACCAAACTTTCAGGATTATCGTACTACTTATCTTCAATCAGTTACTAAAATTTCATTTAGCTCTGACAATTTCCTTTCAGCATTTTGGGTTCAAGATCTAATTAGACGAGATACCTAGGGAGTAGAGATAACTAAACATCACTGTAAACGCCCCGTCATCCTTTTTCCTGTCATGCGTCAATACTGCTGTGCTTCTATCAGGAAGAAGAAACAAGGCGGCGACCCACCAAATCCACTGTGCAGAAATAGAAAGCCTTCAAAGCTTACCAAAAACTCTGGCCACAAACCCGAGGGGAAAGTGTGAGGCGAAGACCGTGAGGAACCAGGGGGTGGCATATAAGCTGGGCCCGATCTCCTGCTGCTCCAAGTGGCTGTAAAGATCCCTGTGATAGTCATGAAGCAGCCGCGACAGCTGGTACATCTGGATCTGAGAGGAGCAACAGCACTTCGTTGTAAAGGTGTAACATGACTTTGTATGAGGGGCTTTTATTATTTCACACATGCTTTAAAAACTGGATCTGTTATACATGAACATTTGCAGGATTTTAATAGAGAGTATTCAGGAAGACAAACGTCTTGGTAAAAAATGGAAAGATTTTTTTTCCCTTAAGTTTACGACGCAAACACAAGTTTAAGAATGGACCAATAACACGACACCTTATTATGAGGTCACCTCCTTGGAGGGTAAAACGAGGGCTTCCTGTGTGGTATGACAATTATTTTTTAAGCAATTTTTCACTTATCATTAATGAGCCACTCCGTTCATTCACAATAGCAAAGTATAGAGTATTGCACTAAATGTGAATACTTTCCTAACTCCCTCATACAAAGTGCTGCGGTGAGGTCATATCAATTTGTCTTTCTACAGAGCAACTCCAACGTTATCCGTGGTAGATCACATCCACACCAAGTTTACTGAAAGTGCCTTCATTTAAAGTGGTATAAGAAATAAGTTTTGATTAGATTAATGTTAAACTGGAATGCTGACAACAGTGACTCTTAAACTAGTCAGGGTACACTATGGGAAATGGCCTTTTTACCAGTGCTGGATTATGCAGATGTCATTTAAGTGTATGCTGCTGCCTCACTGTGTATTATCGTCACTTAACACTCAAAGAGAACAACACAGTTTATTTTTAAAACCATCTTTAATTAAATTTCACGTTATTTATGATCGGGGTTAGCCATATGAGTGTTTGTACACAAGGATGGGAAAAACTTTTAAGCACCTCACAGAACTTTCAGGTTAGGCCTCAGCCATAAAGGCCAGTTGTTGACTGCTTGGCAACCACTATTCCTGGATGAAAATGAGGATGCAACCAGTTACATGAGGTACCTTGCAAATACTATGAAATCAGTCACACAGACCTAGAACATAGAGATCCTGTGGCCACCACGGACCACAAGGGAAAAATGTGTCTACCTCAACCAGCTGGTGAGTAGCTGCTGGTTGCCGCTGAGTGAAATTGGTCACAAAGAGCCACATGGTGCTGCCGTAAAAGCTTGTAATCACTTTGATTAACAGCAGATTTGGCACAGTTTGTGTGGAAGAACCAGACTCGCCAGGAATTCTTTCAGCTGCTCCCCTCTTGGGGTCACCACAGCAGACAACCTGCCTCATCCCGTCATCATATTTGCTTTGACAATATAGAATTTCTCGTTTTGACCTCAAAAACCACAAAATGATTGATGAGTTATTATCTGGTTTTGTTCACTTTCATTCTAGCAGCAAAGTAAAATGAGGGATTGTTCACAAAAGGTGTGTATAACGTTCACAAAGTGGAAAGCTGTCAAGGACCTTTTGAATTTATTAAGGATCACGAGCACCAAGATCGTAACAGCACTTCGTTCATATTCATAGTTTGAAGCTTGAGAAAAAGCAACAGTCCTGTGCAATATTATTGTGGAGTATGCCGCATGTTGGACTGGTGTTGGACTCCCTGGATTAGCTCACAAGCTTTTTATTGTTACGTGACCTGCGCTTGAATTCAGGAACAAAACACATGATGTTTAGCATGATAACAAGGTTGTTTAGCATTTAACCATAGTATGTAGCTCTTTTGGTTCTAGTTCTATCAAAAGATGAAATTCAATCCCACACTGGAATTCAAAACCAATGACGTAGTTATCTGTAACACGAGCACTATTTACCAACTGTGTGGCGAGTACTAATGCAACTAAATTCCAATGCCAAGCACTAAGACCATGTCTCAACCTCACCAACGCTCTAGAGGCCATTAATTCACTGTTTTTGTTTGAAAACGAAAACGTAAGCAGACGTGTCATCTAAAAACAAAAAAAGGAGAATAAGAAGCATCAAATTCCAGAAAATGTGAGTTAGTGACATTACTCAACTACGTAACCACTGGAACTGGAGGGCTTTGCTCATGTGATTCAAGTATTTAAGAAAGGGAAACATAATGTAGATTAAGTTGTTTGGGGACACTGACAAGAGAATATTGTGTGGGTGAACACTGTACCTGCAGGATAATCATGTCAGGCCTGTACTGTTTGCGGAGCCCAGCATCGTACATTAGAAATTTGAGCATGTCGAAGGCGTCTTCTTCCCCCATGTGTAAAAGCAGCACTCCAGCGATGAAGGACAGGCCCTGGCAGTATCCCACCTACAAAAACGACAACCACAAACTTGATGCCGACAACACAGGGGAGGGAAACTCTCTCACGTCTAAAAGACAGGCAACAGCTGGCTTTTTTTTTCTTCCTTTTTTCCACTGAATATCAAAAGAAACATGCAGAATGAAAGAGGAGAAAGGCAGAAATAAAGCAAAAACAGAATTCAATGATACCTCAGGGTCAAGCAGTGAGTAGGCTTTCAGGATATTATAGAGAGACAGCTGTCCTGCCCCCAGCTGGGCTTGGAAATATGGATGTGTGGGAAAAGTACGACCTGGAAGAGAAGAGCGGAGCGGCATATTATCTCTCAGCAACGTCCGTAGTTTGCATTAAATATTATTTCAAACTAATGCACCAGATACGCAGTCGAAAACAACACTGACACAGCTTTAGAAGTGTAACATTTTCTTCTCATGGTTTATTTTAATTCGCTCTATTCTATTCAGCAGCATCTGGGTGTGTCCATGTTTTTGAACAAAGCATATACACTGCTGATCTTCGCTGTGGATGCAGAACTTCTCACTTTGCTCTTGACGTTAAAAAGGAGCTCAGTGCAGCTGCATGCACGTACTCTTTTGGAGCAAACACGCTTACAAACAGGTTCTTGAGAAGCGCACAGATGAATGCAGCTTTTTAAAGAGAACCGATCCCCGTGCTTCAGAGGCTTAACGTGCATTAGTGGATTGGATGTGTATGTTTCAAAAATGACAATAAGGAATGCACTCCATTTAAAAACAAAACAAAAAAGCACTCTAAGGAAGGACAGACTAGTAATTGGCAGATGTGTGTCAGGGGACTGAGGACTTGATTTACAGTTAGTGATGTGAGGTTTTAGAGAACCGAATGAAAACCGTGTGAGTGTATATTAAAGGAATGTGCGTGGGGGATTTAAGCTGGTGAACATAATGTCATGACTCCCTCCCCTGCCTGGAGGAAAGTGTGTCTATTGTGCTACATAAAAGATGTGGGAATGCGATGGGTTACACACCTACATTCTAACCAAAAAAATAAATAAATTCCTCTTTTGCTTGTTTATGTGAAGGAAATAGCCTTGAGCTGCCATAAATCTTCTACCTGCAGTCTTATTTTTGTAGCTTCAGTGTGACAAACACTGTGTTTATCACACTGCATATAACACCTTTATATTAGACCATGTATGCAAACCGCCAGTTTGTATGTGCACGCCGTTACAGCTGTCCCTGCCCTATTAGATGTAGAGTAAATAACATGAAAAACACAGGGTCAAAAGCAAAAACTGAGGGAGGGGAAGCACTACAGGGACAGATCTGTGGGTGGATGTGTCTATGTATATATATGTGGGTGTTATATGGGTGGGGTGTAGGTAGTGAGTGTATGTGGGTTTTTGGGTGGGAGGTGTTGGGAGCATTTAAGGGAGAAAGTGTTAAAATGAGGTTTGACAATTACAAAAGAATATATGCAGTTTATGTGGCGTTTGCTATGTACGTTTGACTTCTTGGTATCACGCAGAAGGAAATTTACATTTTTCACAGTACTTGTCAAAGAATGACCATAAACCAGTGGGAACAATGAGGTGCTTGGCTACGTGAATTTATAAACATCACACACGTCACACAAAGAGACTGACAAATTGATTATTTAAAAGCAACAGTTCAACTAAAATCTTATGTTTTCTTTTCCTTTATGCACTGTAGCTACAAAGTAGTGATTATGCTTGGTATGCATGCTGACTGAAGTGCCAAACAAAAGGATTAGAGAGGCTCCCGTGCTCACAATCAGCTGTTGCACCTATATTAAAGGTTATAGATGTACAGGGTATGACGACAAAGAATCAAACACTTTACTTTCTAAGTAAATATGGCTCTTAAACCATTAAAGGCATTCTCCTTATAGTCGTTCAGCTTGCTCCTGTTATGTTTGGCTCACTCTTCGAAAGTCTCATTCTGAACACCTGAAGGGGAAAATCTGTGATACACACTTTTGACAGTTGTGCTGCACGTTCAACCTGAGACGCCTCTGGGTCATTCCAGTAGAACTCGACACTGACTGTCTAAACACAAAAACACAAACGATGCTCCTGATTGGGCTTCAACGTTAAAGGATCAGTCCAAGGTCATGAGGAAACTGCCAGTGTGAATCTGCAAGTGTGACTGTCAGGGAGTCATCCAAACGTTGCAAAACAGCATAAATAAGAACAGAAAAAAAGGCAATGAATCAAGTTTAGCTCAAGAGTTTTTTTGTTTTTAAATTACAGGTTCTTCAACAGGCAGCCTGCAGGCCAACGATCACCAGTGGTAATCAGGGGTTCAAATGGGATTAATAATGCGTTGGCAGTGTTTGTGGCATACATAGCATTTAGAGAAAATATATTATTTAAAGAAACAACCAACTTACATTTGGCTGTAAAAGAAAGTGTGTAGGCATTTTATGCATACAACGACTGCAATTAGACTAAAGTTATTAGACTTAACTGATGACATAAAATGTGTTTATTTATTTACTGTTTTGAATTAGACTGCGATTTGTAAAATATACACATTGTTAAAAATCACTTTTGTGACATTGACGACATGGGAAAGCGAATGTACCAGGCACATTTAGATAACCCACACGCAGTTTAACCCTGCATGTTAACCGTGGATGCATTACCCAGGTCGATGAGGATGGCATGTTGCTGTGAGGTGAGTTGTTTCAGCAGCTCTTTGTATGGAGTGTGATTAGAAGGGGGCCGGGAAGGGACTGTCTGTGTTAGCCGGTACTGTTCGGCGAGAAACTTCCAGATCTCTCCTCTGTGTTGCCTTGGGACACCTGCCAGACAACGATAAAGGAAGGAGAGGGTGATGAGGACAAACGTGGGACAGAACGCTACCATGTTGAGTGAAACGCATCAGCCATGTCCAAAGGGATTTCTACCCTTCTTGAGTTATTAACTATTTGTACATGCCTGTAGAACTTAGTAACAGAAGTTGTCTCCATCATAACTTTAATCTACTAATATCCCGAGCATCGTTCAATCACCGTTTGCCCGCTTCTTGCATGTAAAATTTACTCTCAGCTTCCTCTCAGATGGATTATCCAGCTTGTATCCCTAATTCACCAGGTTCTCAGACTGCTATTTGTTATATGGTGACCTTTCTGTGTGTAAATACGTGTGTTGGACTCGTTGTTCGAGGCCGTGTGCACAGTAGATAACCTTCCTGTCCACGCTGCAGAACATGCTGATACTAGAAAATGGACAGAACAAAAAGGCCTGATGATTAGAGACACGCACCAGAGATAAAAATGTCAAAGGGAATAGACACCGAGTTCACTGTGCCCAAAAACAGTGAGTAGAATGCCTCATGGAATTCAGTCACCTTGCTTTTGCCACATTTTAAAAAACAGTTATGAAGATAAGTTACAGTTTTTGGAGCTTTGTGCGTTAAGGTTTGGTCAATATTTGAAAATCTCTGCTGACTTTAAGAAGAATAAACATTTACAGGAAGAACTGATATAGAGCATGTGTTTGTGGAGCCAAGTATGTACCTTGTGCAACTGCAGTATGTATGGTCTCGGCGTCAAATTTGACCTTTGCCCTCCCGGGAGTTCCTAGCATTTTCTCCCACACCAGCGTGACCTCCTTCAGACACGGAGTGATTTCTTCATAGTCCAACTTCAGGCGCTTGTTCTGCAGATCGTTCTCTGATGCTACAAACACAAACACACAAACAACGCATGTGAGAAAAAGCAACAACACTGTGCGTTTGCTGGTGGAGCTGAGGTGTTAGGACTCGGTTTCTGAGAACTATTTGAGCTCATCATCTCATCATTATGTGCGCTGCTCAAAACTCTCGAAATTATGCGCTATCGATTTCAGTTTGGTTTTGCGTATTAAAATGAGCCTCACATAGCACCCGTGCACTTTGATAAATGACTAATCCTGACTTTCGTTCGCTCTTTGTTGTGGCAAAGTGATGAGCAGAAACATGCAGCTGCACTGCATTAATACACTTCTCAGCAAAGGTCAGAAGATACAGGTGATAGTGAGTGTAAAGAAAAGAAAATCACTAAACAGCGGTGACAACTTGCTTGATGACTCTTCAGGTTCTTTAAGGAAAGTGTCCCCTTTACATGGCATCCAGAGTGCAATTTACTCTACTGTGGTTAACCATGCTGATTATAGAAACTTTACTGTCACTAGATCTGCTTCTATGGGTGTTTTCTTTGCAACCCCTTCAAAGGAACATAAGACCACAGCTGTCTGTCCGACCCTCTGCAACATCCTGTAGCTGGAATTCTCAATAGATCCCTTCAGTTAGTACAGAAAGTGTTGCTCTAAGCTATGAAAGACACAGCTCTTGTTTACGACCCACAGTCAAAAAAATACCCCGAGGATGCCTTAATTTTCACATGGAGACACACACGTTCTAATTAGCAATAACTGGAGACGTACATAATTGCAACATCCCCTTTATTTATGAAACTTTTTTGTTTGTCTTTTTTGGTTCGATGTAAAGGAAAACCTCCCACTGGACTTTCAGGTTAGTACAGTTTACAAACCAAACAGAAAAACACAAACTGAATTCCGTTGCAACATGTTGACACCAGTGATCAAAGAAGGTGAGGGCACACCCAGCACCCCTCATCTGTTCCTCTCTCTATGACAACACCCTTCCTCTCTCCCTCCCCAAATCTCTTAGCCCAAAACCCATGTCTTCTCTCTTTTTTCTTCTCAGTCAATCCCATGTCTGTATAGTCCCACCACCACCCCCTCCCTCTTCCCCTGTGGACGTCCCCACCCTTTCCGTTCAAATGTGGTGTCCACCCAGTGACCAGCTGCAGCTTGGCTGCGCTCGGTAGAGTGATATCATCATTACAGGAGGACAGAGACAGAGACAGGAGGCCACCCATCGCAGCCGGCACTGCAAAGGACTCTAGGAAAATAAGGTGTAAGAGGAAAAAAGGCTGAATGAATGTTTAAAAAAAAAAAAAGAAAAAAAAAAGACTAGCAGCACAATTTTATTAAACAAACTAAGAAATGTAATTTTAGGGCTGCTTTGAACTCACAAAATAAACGGTCTAAGAAAAAAAACTGAAAAAAAGCTGTATGAATACCTTTTATGGGACATAAATCAGAAATGTAGAGGAATGACCTGGAAGGCATAATCTAGATTAATGGGAAAAAACTTGGACGGAGCAGATAGCTGACACACCCATAGTAAGAATAGATGCTGAGGCTGTGGCCATGCCGTCTGTCTTATCATCTGTTCAGAGCAAGCAGTGTCTCGTCACTCAGGAGTGGCACACTGGCAGGAGCCCAGCTAGCGCTCCTTCTCTTTCCTCTGTCTAGCCTTCTCCTTGTTTCCTACTTTCTTTTCTTTCTCTTTCACTGCCGCCGGAAAACTCCACCCTTGATAAAACACAACAGGATAGGATAACCCACCCTGGAGCTGACAAAGATACGCACACATGGATGGACGTGCACGCGCGTGTTTTCATAGTTGACCCACAAACCAGGCGGCAGCGAGAGAGATAAACTCATAGAATGGAGGATACGGAGTCGGGCTCCACCCTGACAAATAACGGACAGAAAGGTGGAGTGCACGCTGTGGGAGACTAAAACACAATAAATCTACAGAGCGCCAAGAAAGCCGCCACACGCTGGCAATGTTTGGATTGGTGTGTGTTTGTGTAGTGCGATCAGAGTGTCTGCGTGAGGCAGAATTGTGAGGCTGTGGTCCCAACTGTATTTTCTTTTTCTTACATCAATATTGACCTTCATTCGTTAATCTAGCACCATGTGCTTGTCAATTTATGGTTCATAAATAGAGGCAGAGGTATGACACATGGCTAGATGGGTGTAGATATGAGCCAACTGGGTCAGGAAAAAGGTGGTGCACTTGGCACACCCATAGATGTGCCTACCAGGAAGCACTTTTGGGCGCGCGCGCGCACACACATGCAATAATGTGTTATATAACTTGATCATTTGTGGTTTGTGATTTTAAATAAAGAAAAGTAGGTGTATACTCAATTTGTAACGCTTTAAGAGCATACATTTGGAAAGGCGTGTTGCCAGTGTCTTAAACAAAGACTCGTCCTACTTTTTAGCTTCCAGAGAAACCAACTCATCGTGTAGTCAATGACTACCGATGAGCCACGTGAAACAAACAGTACCTGCATGTTATCATGTAGACAGAGCGAATTCACCTCAAAAATTTTAGAGTTAAGGGCTAATAAAACACTTTTTCACAGCAATAAAGCACCATTTGGCTCATCCAGTTTTTCTATTTTGTGTGCATTTCGTTTTGATGTGTACATCTCAAATTCAGGCAAACATTGAAGTTTTTTCTCCACCTCAACAGGATGCTTGAGTAGCTGCTGCGTAGATTACGGGCTGAACACCACAACACTGTGAAATGCGATGGCAAAGTTTGATTATATGTCTCACTGTAGAGAAGTTTATTTTAACTTCTCTGTTTAGGGCTATTTTTTAAGAGTTGTTACTTGTAAATATGAATAAATCTCAAAAGTCAGTGTGGGCTCATTGCGTGTATCTGGTTTTAAAAAAAAAAAAAAAAATCCCTTTATTCATCCAGCTCACCTTGTAGCTTCTGGTTCTCTCTCTCCATCCTCTGCAGGAGAATCTGCTGCAGGATGGCCTTCTTCCAGAGATCCCTCAGCTCCTCTTTGGTTCTCTTCGTCTTCTCCTCAGGCACCGGTCTCATCGCCGAGTCCCCAGATCCTCCACCCACGATCTGGGCCACAACCTGACAGGCATCAGACCCATCTTAAAGACATTTAAAAGATTATCATATTAGTTTACATTAGATTATGTTGCACAAGATGTTTACTGTAGCAAATGTAAAAAAAAAAGATCTTAATTTAGATTGAGAAATGTATCTTTAAAAACAGTTTTGTTGAGCAAAAAAAAAGCAATAAACATTCCAAGTCATTTCAATTTAAAATGAAACAATTACAAATATCTTCTGGAGTTAGAAGCTTATTAATAAAAACATTTATGAGCAGCACATTCACATTCCTTCATCTGGACTAGCAGATAACACGCCGTTTAAGAACTGCAGGCCTTCCGATTAGATTCAGACCCACAGTTCTGGGTTTGTGTGTTAGATGTGTTGTGATTCTTTCACCATTAGCAATGACAATAAGCAAGAAATTTACATTTCATTTACACTTCATTTACATTTGTTCAACACTTCACTTTGTTTACAGGTATGAACAAAACTTTTGTTCATATCTGACGGAGGCAAGTGTCAACTTCTTCTTACTTTCAAACGTGTTGGTATAAAAAGGAACAAAATCATCGTCTCTAAAAAAATTCAAGTAGCCTTCCAGACCCCTCTCTCTCTCTTCTTTCTCTCTCTTTCGGTGAACCTCACGGACACTCATGCAAAACAACAAGAAAATGCTAAACATAGATATATTTGACACAGTTGGGTGCAACACACAGACAGTAAAAAAAAAAAAGTAAAAAAAAAAAAAGCGTTTGTGTGACTCCACCTCAAAGTACAGGGTGGATCCCAAACCTCAAAATACCCTGTGTTGTTTAGAGGAACGACATACCAACTATCCAGATCGCACTTCTCTTTCAGTTCGCGGGAATATCACGATTGATCCTGATCACTAAAGTACACACGTACACACATACCTTAGCCTAACTTAGGTATGTAAATCTGATGCTTATCTTGTCAAAGACTCTTCTGAGGAAAAAAAATAAATAAATATGTAAAGGTCATCCTTTCAATACTACAAAAAACACTCACGCACATCACAATGGCGGGCTTTGTGTAAAACGAGTCTTATATTTGTGGAGTGATCATCTGTTTCTAAGACATGCTGAAACCAGCCGAGTCACCACACAAATTTATGGCTCTTCAGTTATAAAAGAGGTGAAGACAAAGCAAACTCATGGCTGACACACACAGAAAGACACTAAGACACTCACACGCGCGCGCACAACTCTCTTAACAGATTCATGTTTCTTACTAGAGAGAGACAACTGCTGCAGTTTCAGCAGAAGACTGGTGACAATTTGTCTTTAGGTGAAAAAATGTCAAACTTTCAAACTGCAATACTTGATGACATTAATTCCCCGCCTACTTACCCCAACTAACACTATGGTACTGCATATTCCTCATAATAACATAAAAACACACACACACACACACAC